>NC_084634.1:26230153-26295153 GCF_033978795.1 Nerophis ophidion
ACCTGCTCTATCTCAGAATGGAATTGTACAGAATTACAATTTGGTTCATGATAGGGAATTTAAAAATAAAACAGCCTCTCCCTCCCTCCTCACGTTCCATCAGTTCCATGCACACACTAAATGGTGGGATATTTTCTTTTCTCAACACATCCAAGGATAAATCCCAAAATCTTCACTGGATTATTGCAGGACCATATTCATCAATGTTGTATGGAGTGTGTAATGCGACAAAATTTAATAAATAGAAAATGACGTACATGTGTCATTCGTTTTTTGGAATTAGATTGTATATTAATTTAATGTAAAAGTACATTCAATCATATAATTATGTAAATCTTTATTTATTTAATCATTTAATTAATGGCCCTGTGATGAGGTGGTGACTTGTCCGCGACCACGAAGGGAATAAGCGGTAGAAATGGATGGATGGATGGCATTTTTTAATTATTAATTTAAATTTCTTATGATTTAATTATTTATTAATATATGAATGACACCCACATTCATGTAATAATTTAATAATTAAATCATAAGATAATTAATTAAATTAATAAATCATCAATTCAATATTTAAATAATTTATGACATTATTGAATAATATGTATTTTACCATTAAATATATGGTGTACACATTTAATAATACATTTATGTATTTAATTCTGATTATGATTAATGACGCAATTAAGTAACTTTTTTAAGATTTGTCGATTTATTGAATTTAGTCTCATTTTATACACCATAATGTTGTTGAAAAATGTAATGCTTTAAGTATTTTGCAACCATTGGTAAAGACCCACAAATATAATACAAATAGAACACATTGATGTATGAATGTAAAAGCATGTTTTTCTTATAGAAAGTTTATATATAGAGCACATTTGCAAGGCAAGTCAAAGTGCTTTACAGATGCAAATGATTACAGTAAGACAAACACATCTAATAAAAATATTAATTATTTAATTCAGAGCAAAGAGTTAAAATACTTTCAGTTGTCCACTAAAAATAAGTTTTTTCACCTTGTATTTGAACGTTGCCAAAGTTGAGGCCTGTCTCACATCTTCTTGAAGACTGTTGCAGAATTTTTAAATGAAATGCAGCCTCGCATGTTTGGTCCGAGCTATTTTGAAGTCTGAGCAAAAAGAAGCCAGTGCAGTAATCTAAGCGCTGGATTAATATGGTCTTATTTCCCGGTTCTAGTCAGGACTCAAATACACATTCTGAATCTACTGCAGTTGCTTTACAGCTCGTTTAGAAAGCCCAGTGAGACAATTATTGTAGTCTAGCCTGCTGCAGACTTTAACCTGATAATCATATTAAGTAATACCGTTTTTGGGATTTAACATCTGGTCTTCAGCGGGATCTCCATTTTGAACTCCAAACACAGGGCCTGCCGTCAAAACCCCTCATGGTGTGTCTTCCATATTGAGTTCAGAACGGCCAGTCTCTAATCAGTGTGGAATCTAATAATTCTAACTCGTAAATAAAAGTCTGCTTAATGGAGCCAAAGGGAGGTCCTCTATTCCACCCATAAAACCTAATAACAATCCAAAAACCTCCAACAATACTCCATTTACATTTTGTGACTTGAATATTAACCAAATATTAGTGATATTGTTATTAAAAAGCGCTAACGCGGACAGACTATTATTAGCGGCGCCGTGATCACAAGCTTGTGGGCCTCTGTTGACATCATCAAATGACAAGCTGCTTCCTTGCTTGTGGATGTTTATTGGAGATCATAGATCGTGCCACTCACCTGGATAGTAGAAGGATGAAGACGCATTCTGACAAGTCGGTACACTTTGACAGCCAATTTAAACCCGAGAATGCCGAGAACGACATAAAAAGACGCTTTGTTTCACCCCCCTTTTCTTTGCGAAAATTATGAGTCATTCTTCATCTAAAGGGGACTATAGCAAGATTCTCTCAGTTGCCATCCTAATGACAGCAAACATTGTACTGTAAGTGATGTTATATTATGTTTGTTGGCTCTCATAAATTCTGCAGTGAGTAGTAATCAGTGATGTTGAAAAAAAAGCAAACGTCATTATGCGTTTTTGGAATGAATGTGGCGCGTAAGCTTAAAATGATCAAAATACGTAAATATTAAATGTAATTAAAAATGAGCCCTTTACTACATTACATATATACTTACATTATGTATATAAAACCTTAATAGAGTTGTTCGGGTGTTTTTTTAAGAGCTTTTATAGGCAGAATAGAGCAACTCCATTAGGCTCCATTGTAACCGGACTTTTGATCGCATCTATTCACTATTTAAAATGCATAAAAAAACTGACATGTAAAACTTATACAATTTTGATGATAAAAGTTACGATAAAAAAGGAGTGAGAGCAAGTTCTACTTGTTTGCTTCTTTTTTTGTTTTTGTGGCTCTGATGTCACTTTTAACTACAAGGGTGTGTGTAGATTATTTGTGGTTTTGTGTATTCCAACATGCTCATGCCTGCATTCACACTGCATGTGTGTTGCAGCCTGCATGCTGCTGTACTAAAAGCAGCAACGGATGGTAATGGTTCTGCTTTTACAAGAGGGCAGGTATTTTTTTGTGTGTCAGTTAATGTGCTTTATATGCGAAAATAACCTTAATTATTGCATTTACAAATTTCACTTCGGTTGATTCATTCATTGTAATACATGTTGAGAGCTTAGTGAGGAGCTTTGTTGTGTTGTGGTTACATTACAGCACCCACCTTCTTATTCAATATAAACTTTTGAGTGCAACTGCATGTTTTTAATGTTGCTGCATTCAACTTTTGCTAATCACTGCATAGCAATCCATTCCAACATTGCACCAGAGAAGAAGAGCAAACTGTCTGAACTCTACCACAGAATCCAAAGCAACATTACTTTGTAGTAACGCAAAACACTGTGAGAATTAGTAAGGTGTGACGTGTCCGACAAGGGTGTGTTCACGCTCATCTGTTGTTTATTCATCCCTTTTTTGTTCATACATGCTCATTAGGGAGTGTCCATTTATTGCTGTTGAATTACTCCTGTTTGCTGCAGTAACTGTGTTTGTGTACCCCCACACACACAGCTTTGTATTACAATGTGTTACTGAGGCTAAAACACTCACGTGCACTGATATATATTCAAGGGCGACGAAGTGCCACAGGCGGAGCTGAGATTCGCTGTGAAAAACGAGAGACGACCTAAAAACAGGAAATTCAAGACGGCAGACAACCAAAAAGAGGTTGGAAGGAGACTCTACAGCCATTCCAACCTTGTCTCAGGTGAGTGAACTGACACAAATGTCGACTCCCTTCAAGACCTTTACTTGTACACTACAGCACTACCTCACTGCAAGAAAGTTCCCTTGCCACATTTTGTGTGTTCTCCATGTGCTTGCTCCGGCTTCCTCCCCCAGTTGAAAAACAAGTGTGTTACTGTCGGCTCTCTAGGGTTACCTAATGTTTACATAATAGAGATCAAAGTTGAACTTGAAATTACTATACATTTGTGGTCAAAAGCTACAAAACCCAAAACCAGTGAAGTTGGCATTTTGTGTAATTCGTAAATAAAAACAGGAGACAATATAGCTCGGTTGGTAGAGTGGTCGTGCCAGCAACTTGAGGGTTGCAGGTTCGATTCCCGCTTCCGCCATCCTAGTCACTGCCGTTGTGTCCTCGGGCAAGACACTTTACCCACCTGCTCTCCGTGCCACCCACACTGGTTTAATTGTAACTTAGATATTGGGTTTTCACTATGTAAAGCGCTTTGAGTCACTAGAGAAAAGCGCTATATAATTCACATTCACACAATGATTTGCAAATCCTTTTCAAATTACTGTGTATTTAATTGAATACACTGCAAAGACAACATACTTAATGTTCGAACTGAAAAACTTCTTTTTTTTTTGCAAATAATCATTAACTTGGAATTTAAGGACAGCAACACATTGCAAAAAAATTGGCACAGAGGCATTTTTACCACTGTGTTACATGGCCTTGCCTTTTAACAACTTATTTTAGGCTTCATGTTGCACCACACATTTTTAATGGGAGACAGGTCTGGACTACAGGCAGGCCAGTCTAGTACCCGCACTCTTTTACTATGAATCCACGCTTTGTGGAATGTGGCTTGGCATTTTCTTGCTGAAAATAAGCAGGGGTGCCTATGATAACGTTGCTTGGATGGCAATATAAGTTGCTCCAAGACCTGTATGTACCTTTCAGCATTATTGGTGCCTTCACAGATGTGTAAGTTACCAATGCCTTGGGAACTAATACACCCCCATAACATCACAGATGCTGGCTTTTGAACTTTGCGCCTATAACAGTACAGATGGTTCTTTTCCTCTTTGGTCTGGAGGACACAACGTCTACAGTTTCCAAAAACAATTTGAAATGTGGACTTGTTAGACCACAAAACACTTTTCCACTTTGCATCAGTCCATCGTAGATGAGCTAGGGCCCGGCAAAGTCGGCAGCATTTCTGGGTGTTGTTGATAAATGGCTTTCACTTAGCATAGTAGAGTTTTAACTTATACTTACAGATGTAGCGACAAACTGTAGTTACTGACAGCGGTTTTCTGAAAGGTTCCTGAGCCCACGTGGTGATATCCTTTACACACTGATGTCGCTTTTTGATGCAGTACCGCCTGAGGGATCGAAGGTCCGTAATATCATCGCTTGCGTGTAGTGATTTCTCCAGATTCTCTGAACCTTTTGATGAAATCCCTAAATTCCTTGCAATAGCTTGTTGAGAATTGCTGTTCTTAAACTGTTTGACAATGTTCTCACTCATTTGTTCACAAAGTGGGGAATTTTTTGTAAATGGCTGAGCATTATGTGAATGACTAAGCTGTTTTTAAGCTGCTTTTTGATAAAATCCCTAAATTCCTTGCAATAGCTTGTTGAGAATTGCTGTTCTTAAACAGTTTGACAATTTTCTTACTCATTTGTTCACAAAGTGGGGAATTTTTTGTGAATGGCTGAGCATTTTGTGAATGACTAAGCTGCTTTTATACCCAATCATGGCACTCACCTGTTCCCAATTAGCCTTTTCACCTGCGGGATGTTCCAAATAAATGTTTGATGAGCATTCCTCAACTTTTTCAGTCTTTTTGGCACTTGTGCCAGCTTTTTTGAAACATGTTGCAGGCATCAAATTCCAAATGAGCTAGTATTTGAAAAAATTAACAAAGTTTTCCAGTTCGAACATTAAATATCTTGTCTTAGCAGGGCGGCATGGCGTAGTGGGTAGAGCGGCCATGCCAGAAACCTGAGGGTTGCAGGTTCGCTTCCCACCTATTGACATCCAAAAACTTGCTGCCGTTGTGTCCTTGGGCAGGACACTTCACCCTTTGCCCCCCGGTGCCGCTCACACTGGTGAATGAATGATGAATGAATGATTGGTGGTGGTCGGAGGGGCCGTAGGCGCAGACTGGCAGCCACGCTTCCGTCAGTCTACCCCAGGGCAGCTGTGGCTACAGATGTAGCTTACCACCACCAGGTGTGAATGAATGATGGGTTCCAACTTCTCTGTGAGCGCTTTGAGTATCTAACAATAGAAAGGCGCGATATAAATCTAATCCATTATTATTATTATTATTCAATTAAATTGAATATAGGTTAAAAAGGATTTGCAAATCATTGTATTTTGTTTTTATTTACAATTTACACAACATGCCAGCTTCACTGGTTTTGGGTTTTGTACATTTTAAAGGATAAATTGCACTTTTTTTAAATTCTGCCTTTCATTCACAATTCCTATGTAAGACCAAAACATGGTTTTCTTTTTTTAATGCATTCTAATGTCTAAAATAGGGCCAGTATGAGGTGGCTAACTATGAAGATAGTAGGAGTACACTATTGCACCCATACAGCCCTCTAAAAACATCCAAAAAATGCCAACAAAACTGCATTTACATCTTGTGACTTTTAGCGGCGCAGTGATCACAGAGAGCTAACTGGCTTATGCAGCGATATTGACATTGAACTGCCACTGCTGAATCGCATCTGAGTTAGTGAAAGTTAATTGTAGATTATAAATAATGCCTCTCACCAGGATAGTAGAAGGCTGTGGCTACAAGCCGAGAAGTTGGTCAAATTGGACATTCAACATAGACTCGGAGATGGCAAGAAAGACAAGAAATGATGCTCGTTTGCACCCACCTTTTTTTATTCGTATTTGCGCAACGATTTTGATTAATTCTTCGCCTAAACGGGAAGATATGACTATCCCATCAGTCGACATACCAGTGAGAGCAGAAATTGTACAGTTAGTGGTTGTTTTATTATGTCGGTAGTGTGTATTTTGTGTTTAGCACTTAGCAATACTAATGCATGATGCTTCGTGTATCACTTGAGATGGATCTGCTTATCTTTACTCAGCTACTAAAATAATATGCTTTAAAATGTAATATCGGAAATTATCGAAATCAATTTCAAAAAGTAAAATGTATGACTTTTTAAAACGCGGCTGTACGGAGTGGTAGACGGATGTAGGGAGAAGTACAGAGCGCCGATAAACCTTAAAGCCACTGCCTTTGCGTGCTGGCCCAATCACATAATATCAACAGCTTTTCACACACAAGTGATTGCAAGGCATACTTGTTCAACAGCCATACAGGTCACACTGAGGGTGGCCGTATAAACAACTTTAGCACTGTTACAAATATGCGCCACACTGTGAACCCCCACCAAACAAGAATGACAAACACATTTCGGGAGAACATCCGCACCATAACACAACATAAACACAACAGAACAAATACCCAGAATCCCTTGCAGCACTAACTCTTCCGGGACGCTACAATATACACCCACCCCCGCCACCCTCTACCTGCCCCCCCACCTAAACCCCGCCCCCCAACCCCGCCCACCTCAACCTCCTCATCTTCTCTCATGGCATGTAAAAAAATATAATGCACTTTGTGACTTCAATAATAAATATGGCAGTGCCATGTTGGCATTTTTTTCCATAACTTGAGTTGATTTATTTTGGAAAACTTTGTTACATTGTTTAATGCATCCAGTGGGGCATCACAACAAAATTAGGCATACTAATGTGTTAATTCTATGACTGTATATATCGGTATCGGTTGATATCGGAATCGGTAATTAAGAGTTGGACAATTTCAGAATATCGGATATCGGCAAAAAAGCCATTTTTGGACATCTCTAGTTCAACAACATAGTCGTTGTTGTCTGTCATGAGTTGTCTGTCATGTTGAAGTAAATGGAGAACATTGTGATGCATCTGTGAAATTATTACGACGCTATATGCTTAATGAGTTTGAATGCATAATAAAAGAAAACGTATGTGTTCGTCTTACATAAGGATTGTGAATAATAGGTACAATTCTAAGGAAAATGCAGTTCCCCTTTAAGAAATACCCTTTTTTCCAGTGTTTATGTTATGTTTAGTCTTTACAAATAGTTTACATAGAATTTGCAATAAGAGTTGAATACTTTTAAAAATAGGAGAGATGACAGTGTTGCCAAAGTGATCCCACTTTACACAATTTTAAAAAAACAACTAATTGAATAAAGTGTGGAATGTATGCCAGGCCAATAGCTGGCAATGTCAATATAACATGCACATGCACTCCATTCAACAACCCAGCGTTTTTTTGCGCATGCCCTCACTGAAAACAATTTTTTTATGTTAAATTGTCATTATTTTTTAGCTTCCATATAACATTTTGCGTAAATCAACTGATTATCCCTAATCAAATGATTAGGGATATATACGGAGTACTGATATTTTTTGGTACCGGTTCCTAATTGGGTCAGTCCAGGGGGATCGTTAAGATTCTTGACATTTGATACTGTATTTTTTTTTTTCTCTATCCAGCTGACTGTAACATGCACGCGAAAAAAAGAAACGGGCAGGATCTGATAATCAGCTTGGAATAATCACAAATAAGGAAGCAATACCATATACTGGGGCGGTATAGCTTGGTTGGTAGAGTGGCCGTGCCAGCAACTTGAGGGTTCCAGGTTTGATCCCCGCTTCCGCCATCCTATTCACTGCCATTGTGTACTTGGGCAAGACACTTTACCCACCTGCTCCCATTGCCACCCACAATCATTTAAATGTAACTTAGATAATGGGTTTCACTATATAAAAGCGCTTTGAGTCATTAGAGAAAAGTGCTATACAATTATAATTCACTTCACTTTACACAAAAGTTCGTGACACAATATTTTTTCCTCAAAAGTCCCTCAAAGTCTCACACACACTAATACGAGTTGTACTGTAAATATTGATTTATTTATAGTGTATTTATTTTAAACATGTTAAAAATGTTTAAATAAACCCAAAGCGTAACAAAACAACAACAACAATGTGAAGTGAATTATATTTATTTATAGAGTGCTTTTTTCTAGTGACATAAAGCGCTTTACATAGTGAAACCCATTATCTAAGTTACATTTAAACCAGTGTGGGTGGCACTGGGAACAGGTGGGTAAAGTGTCTTGCCCAAGGACACAACAGCAGTGACTAGGATGGCAGAAGTGGGGATCAAACCTGGAACCCTCAAGTTGCTGGCACGGCCACTCTCCCAACTTACCAATAAAGCCCCCCCAATGGTCAATTAAATAAAATACTAATAAAATAAATACCAACATAATGATTTTTCGAACATGATTACAGTTTCACAGTCTGACATGCCAGAAAAGGAGTAAGAAGAAGCAGAGCTTGTTTAATCCCACTCCTTTCCCATCTAAGAATAATTGTTTACGCAATTGTTCACTTCCTTTTCGTTCTTAAACACAACTATAAATAAATAAATACGTATCAATACAGTTCACATAGATAGGTTGTTAATTTACTGAATTATGTCAATATTTTACTGAACATGTGATTGGTTATGTATTTTAAGTTCAAAAGTTGTATCAATATACAGTACCTATTCCCTATACTTTGTAAACACTTTGAGTTAGAGCGTTTGAGTTGGTGTTAGTTTGAATAGAAACACTCTTTACTCACAAGCGCCACTATCACGCTTCATCAACCGTCCAGGAACCCACAGGCCATTATTAATCCACTCAAAAAAGTGAAAAACTGAAGTAATATATGAATTACTCTGAAGCAAGATACCATCCGCTGACAGGTCTCTACTCACCGTCTGACATCACACTATCGTGCTGCGTTTGCGTGGCATCAAGACACACTTTGCTTAAATGCGCATCTCCTTAAGTGATTGTATTGATTTACAAACCCCGTTTCCATATGTGTTGGGAAATTGAGTTAAATGTAAATATAAACGGAATACAATGATTTGCAAATCCTTTTCAACCCATATTCAATTGAATGCACTACAAAGACACGATATTTGCTGTTCAAACCCATAAACTTTATTTTTTTTTTGCAAATAATAAATAACTAAGAATTTCATGGCTGCAACACGTGCAAAAGTAGTTGGTAAAGGGCATGTTCACCACTGTGTTACATCACCTTTTCTTTTAACAACACTCAATAAATGTTTGGGAACTGAGGAAACTTATTGTTGAAGCTTTGAAAGTGGAATTCTTTCCCATTCTTGTTTTATGTAGAGCGTCAGTCGTTCAACAGTCCGGGGTCTCCACTGTTGTATTTTAGGCTTCATAATGCGCCACACATTTTCGAAGGGAGACATGTCTGGACTGCAGGCGGGCCAGAAAAGTACCTGCACTCTTTTTGTACAAACACGTGCTGAATGTGACTTGGCATTGTCTTACTGAAATAAGCAGGGGCGTCCATGAAAAAGACGAGGCTTAGATGGCAGCATATGTTGTTCCAAAACCTGTATGTACCTTTGAGCATTAATGGTGCCTTCACAGATGTGTAAGTTACCCGTGCCTTGGGCACTAATGCACCCCAATACCATCACAGATGCTGGCTTTTGAACTTTGCGTCGATAACAGTCTGGATGGTTCGCTTCCCCTTTGGTCCGGATGACCCAATGTCGAATATTTCCAAAAACAATTTGAAATGTGGACTCGTCAGACCACCACTTTCCCTCAGTCCATCTTAGATGATCTCCGGCCCAGAGAAGCCGGCGGCGTTTCTGGATGTTGTTGATAAATGGCTTTCGCTTTGCGTAGTAGAGCTTTAACTTGTACTTACAGATGTAGTGACGAACTGTTTTTTAGTGACAGTGGTTTTCTGAAGTGTTCTAGAGCCCATGTGGTGATATCCTTTAGAGATTTTTGATACATTGCCGTCTGAGGGATCGAAGGTCACAGTCATTCAATGTTGGTTTCCGACCATGCCGCTGACGTGGAGTGATTTCTCCAGATTCTCTGAAGCTTTTGATGATATTATGGACCGTAGATGTTGAAATCCCTACATTTCTTGCAATTGCACTTTGAGAAACGTTGTTCTTACTCTGTTTGACTATTTGCTCATGCAGTTGTGGACAAAGGGGTGTACCTCGCCCCATCCTTTCTTGTGAAAGACTGAGCATTTTTTGGGAAGCTGTTTTTATACCCAATCATGGCACCACCTGTTCCCAATTAGCCTGCACACCTGTGGGATGTTCCAAATAAGTGTTTGATGAGCATTCCTCAACTTTATTAGTATTTATTGCCACCTTTCCCAACTTCTGTGTCACGTGTTGCTGGCATCAAATTCTAAAGTCAACGATTATTTGCAAAAAAAAAAAAAGTCTTATCAGTTCGAACATCAAATATGTTGTCTTTGTAGCATATTCAACTGAATATGGGTTGAAAAGGATTTGCAAATCATTGTATTCCGTTTATATTTACAACCAACACAATTTGCAAACTCCTATGGAAACGGGGTTTGTATATTATATATTTTATATGATACATTATGTTAAAGGTCTGTGCTCTGCACATGAATGCCATATATACATATTTTTTCTATCAGTAGATCCAGTAGAACAAACACTGTGAGCGTTTTATTATCTAAATTCCACCTGATCTTTGAAAGTGTTGTCTCGGTACGGTGGTTCAACCTAAAACCAGACTGATGTCTCTCTAAATGTTATTTCTTTTTTAAGAAAGGTGTTGACTTGGTTCAAAAAACAGTTTTTCTCAAATGTTACTTAAGAACTGTAAGTTGGATACAGGTTGCTTGTGCATCATTGATTGATTGATTGATTGAGACTTTTATCAGGAGATTGCACAGTACAGTACATATTCCGTACAATTGACCACTAAATGGTAACACCCAAATAAGTTTTCAACTTGTTTAAGTCGGGGTCCACGTTAATCAATTCATGGTAATCAACTAATTCAATCAATTAATCAACAGAATTAATTCCCACTTTGCCCGGACAGCTGCTGAGTGTCGATATCAGTCTTCTTAGCATTAAGTGCCGCGCCGGCTCCGATGTTAAATTTCTCTTTTATCTTTGACATTGTTCATAGGATCGCCATAGTGAAGATGAGTCATTGATGAGTCTGGAGTCAAAGATGAAATTCGAGTACCTTGAAGGTAGAAAAGCGCTATACAAGTACAAACCATAAACCATAAAATTCCATCAAAATGTTGTTCTGCCAGAAGTTGGTCAATTTGATTGTCACGGTGAAGATTTATCGTCTGTTGTCATAGTTCCCCTAACTTGGAAACAGAACTCTTTTTTGGTGAATATCTTTATTGACTGCAAAAATATTATAACAATAACTAAAATAATATAAAGATAGAAAATAAAACAAATGTAATACATATAAAATATAATATGTTAAATTTTACACCTAATTTAGGCCAGAAATGTGTAGAATTTGCTTAAAAAAAAACAGTAGAACAAAAAAGCTAGATTAAAACGCTATACCAATATAGAAATTGTTGTTTCATCATGAAATTATTAGTAGGTTTATACAATATACAACAAATATGTACATTTGACTGACAATAGAGGTCTTAAAACAAATATGTTTAATGTTATATCGCGATTATGTATGATGAACTGTGTCTCACAAATGCGACAGCGACAAGTGAAAAAAGCGGCTAATGTCCCCTCACGGGGCAAAGCCACTTCTAAGTTTGTAATCCTCAGCTCTATAGCGACAAATAAAATTTGTTTCTTACAAGTAAATGGTTTATACTTGTATCGCGCTTTTCTACCTTTTTTTAAGGAACTCAAAGCGCTTTGATATAATGTCCACACATTCACCCATTCACACACACATTCACACACTGGTGGCGGGAGCTGCCATGCAAGGCGCTAACCAGAACCCATCAGGAGCAAGGGTGAAGTGTCTTCCTCAAGGACACAACGGATGTGACTAGGATGGTAGAAGGTGGGATTTGAACCAGGAACCCTCAGGTTGCTGGCACACCCACTCTCCCAACTTCGCCACGCCGTCACTGAAGGACGAGGAATAGATAAACTTGCTACACAACGCATTGAAGGAGGATATGCTAACCTTAAGCTGGAGCTCTTTAATTTAAACAAGGATTGGTGGATCGATACAAATATAGACAGTAAGCATACCTAGTATTATAGTATCAGTTCGATACCACGGTGGTTAGATGGATACTTTTTAATATCAAAAATATTTCGTTTTTGTTGTTGTTTTCAAACTCAGGAAATAAGTCCGTGGACACAAGTCCGACAAAAACCAAATTATTTCAATCAGAGCCAATAGTAAGAAATAATGAACATATTTATTTGATATTGTTACACTGTTATTCTTTGTTTTTGTCTGATTTTATTTGTGATCAAAAATGTCATGAACACTTGAAATATCAGTATCAGCATTGATATGACCAATACTGCCCCTGTATTGGATCGGTACCCAACATTGTAGTATAACACTAAACTAATGTAAAGTATCCAAACAACAGAAGAATATGTGTTTATCACATTTTAACAGAAATATACATAAACCATGTCCCAACAGAAAGCAACCAGATATTAGTAAGTTGATTAATAATAGTTTTGAGAAAATAATACAACCGGAAATTATGCAATATGTTACCCCATACGTCTGCGGCTTACTTAATTTTAAATGGTGCGATTATCATCTATAATATATCATGATATATATCATTACAGTATATATCAATATATTGATTTTAGACCATATTGGCCATCATTAATTAGATTAGATTTTTTCTCATGACCATTTGCCAGGAGTACTCAAGTTTTGGAGGCCCACAAATATGTTTTTCAATGAGGTTTATTTATAAAAGTAGATCAGCTTACAATAATCCTGCTTTCAGATGGATTATTGATCATTTTAGTGCATTTAGTTTTGTTGTCCTCACCTCTAAATGTTAAGGGATGTCTCCTCAAAAGCCCTGTGGTTTGTCTAATAATTCTGTTTTAAATTTGACATCTACTTTGCAGTGATAGTCTCCTGGCGTATTAAACACATGGGTCTTGTGCTCGTTGAAGGGAGAATACATGCAAATGATTCAGTCCAATTTTCCTTAAAAATGCAGATTTTTATAATTCACTCCAGTTTTCTTTTTTTTACCCATTTTTTTATTTTTTTTTTGCTAAATGTAGGTTTAGGATCAGGGGTGTTTTTTGTGAGTTTGTGAAGCCCTTTGGAACATTTGTGATTAAGGGCTATATAAATAACATTTGATTAATTGATTGACTTTTTTATTACCGCCGCATTCACCATGTTTGTACAAACTACACTCCGACAGCCGGCGAAGAGTGGATATGCGAGTTATATCTGGCCTGCGGGCTGCCCACTGAGGGAGCCTGATATATATATATGTATATATATATATATATATATATATATATATATATATATATATATATATATATATATATATATATATATATATATATATATATACATATATATACATATACACACACAAGCACAACCAGTGAAATTTACTTTAATATGGAAATATGGCGAAACAACTACAAAAAAGATCAATTAGAATAATACATAATGTTGGTTATAGAGAACATACAAACCCTTTATTTATCTATCCATCCATCCATTCATTTTCTACCGCTTATTCCCTTTTGGGGTCGCGTGGGGCGCTGGTGCCTATCTCAGCTACAATCGAGCAGAAGGCGGGGTACTAAATCACAAATACTGAAATTCATCGATTTGGTGCATTTGCAAACAGCTAAAATGATGGACAAAGCAAATTATGACCTGCTACCCTAGAATGTACAACACTTCCTCTCAACAAAAGAGGAGAAATACAACCTTGTAGGAAAATTTAATTTAAAACATTTGTATGCTCGCACAACACTTAGAACCTTTAGCATATCAGTATGTGGAGTTAAATTACAGAATGGATTAAGCAAAGAAATCAAACAAAGCACCAATGTGATTCAGTTTGAGACTGTTCAAGCTACAAGTGTTCACAATGTACACAGAACAAGAATTATGATGAATATCTTGAACCCTGGGGCAGCACGATGGACCAGGTGTTAGTGCATCTGCCTCGCAATACAAAGGTCCTGAGTATTCCTGATTTTAATCCCGGGCTCGGGATCTTTCTGTTTGGAGTTTGCATGTTCTCCCCGTGACTGCGTGGGTTCCTTCCGGGTACTCCGGCTTCCTCCGACCTCCAAAGACATGCACCTGGGGATAGGTTGATTGGCAACACTAAATTGGCCCTAGTGTGTGAATGTGTGTGTGAATGCTGTCTGTCTATCTGTGTTGGCCCTGTGATGAGGTGGTGACTTGTCCAGGGTGTAACCCACCTACCGCCCAAATGCAGCTGA
This sequence comes from Nerophis ophidion, assembly GCF_033978795.1. NCBI lineage: Eukaryota > Metazoa > Chordata > Actinopteri > Syngnathiformes > Syngnathidae > Nerophis > Nerophis ophidion. The sequence goes on from NC_084634.1 coordinate 26,244,788, forward strand.
GATAGGCTCCAGCGACCCCGAAAGGGACAAGTGGTAAAATATGGATTGATGGATCTTGAACCCTTTTTTTTGTGTTTTTTAGTTTTAATTTTTTTTTATTGAGACAAAGATTATTTATGTATTTAATATTTGTTTATTTACTTTGGTATATTATTTGTGTATATTTTTTTTTGTACAATGTTTTGTTACAGAGAACAAGGAAATATAAATGATAAATGGGTTGTACTTGTATAGCGCTTTTCTACCTTCAAGGTACTCAAAGCGCTTTGACACTACTTCCACATTTACCCATTCACACACACATTAACACACTGATGGAGGGAGCTGCCATTTAAGGCGCTAACCAGCACCCATCAGGAGCAAGGGTGAAGTGTCTTGCTCAGGACGTGACAAGGTTGGTACTAGGTGGGGATTGAACCAGGGACCCTCGGGTTGCGCACGGCCACTCTTCCACTGCGCCACGCCGTCCCTATGATAAAATATGATAAAATTGCTACGGTATGAAAAGGGGGAGGATTAAATAAGTTCTGCTTCTTCCTACTCCTTTTCGGAAGTGCTGTAATGAAACATCTGGAAATATGTGATGAAATACATTGTATTGTTTGCATGTTCGACTTAAACTGAAACTGAACTGAACTGATTGTCATCTAACCTTTGTTTTATTTAACCTCTTGATAGTGCAGGGCCTTAAAATCTGAGCTTCTATTGCGACAAAAACACTGGACTTGCTACATCGAAACTAAGACACAGCAGTCTCACCAGTGCGTCTGAGCCAAAGAAAGCACTGCTTTCTTGAGTAAGCTGCAATGTACTGAACCCACCTGCCACTCATCTGCCATGGACAACCTCAAGGTAAAGCCATCATTGTGAATAATTATCGTATTGATAGATTTGCGTGATTGTGCTCACTGACTGCGTCCACAGCATGTGTGTTCCTGCTCCGGGAGTTGCAACAAGGAGGAGTTTCTCCAGTTGCTGCAAAACTGCCGCCACAATCTGACATCTCTACAGGACTGGATGTCAAAATGCTCTGCCACACAGGTCATCAGCAGAGAAACTGCAACTTGTAATTGCACGTGTTACTTATCGGCCCTTTTTTCTGCTTCTGTAGGCTTTGAGAAAAGAAATAACAAACATAGACAAAGGCCTTGCGCAACTTGCCAAGGACACAATCTGTGCCAGTTGCACATGGGAACCCCTGGCAGATCTGCACCAGCAAGTCAGTCCACGCCAAAGCCACAAGATGGCGCCAGATCCTAGCGGACAGTTTAAACAACTCCGCTGTGCAATCAAGGTAAAGTTAAGTAAGGGGTCAAGAACAATGTTCCCTCTAATCTTTCCTGTGTGTGAGCAAACTCAATAATTCCCGGTATATTCAGTGGAGCTCATGTGAGCAACAGTACACGTTTGCACTGTGGCCAAACCAGCATCACACGTGTCCCAAACCTGCCATTAGTTAAACGTTAAGTTAAAGTCCCAACGATAGTCACACACACATTAGGTTTGGTGAAATTAACCTGTACATTCGACCTATCCCCATATTCAGCCCTTGGGAGGTGAGGGGAGCAGTGAGCAGCTGCGCTCAAGAATCATTTTGGTGATTTAACCCCCAATTCTAACCCTTGATGCTGAGTGCCAAGTAGAGAGGTAATGGGTCACATTTGTATAGTTTTTGGTATGAAGCGACCGGGATTTGAACTCAAAACCTTCCAGTTTTAGGGCGGACACTCAAACCAAATGGCCACTGAGCAGGATTAAAATGTAAAAAAAAATAAAAAAATTTACTATTTTTAAAATCAAGTGACAGCAGTCATTTCCATAATATTATAATAGATTTAGCAAATTTACAATGAAAATACCCCATTTTTATTTTTATTTTTTTAATTAGCTGCCCTGTATGTTTAATGTTTGGGTGGGGAGTCCTGCTGTGGAAATAATTTGTACCCCTTTCAGAGATCACATTTACGGGAGTTCCCCTTTAAAACATTCACATGTTGCACAATGAGATGTAAGCATGGGATAAAGTGTACATTCCTGTAAATATATATTTTTGTAAGCATTTCTGTCATGTAGTAACAAACTTCATTAATATTCTTAATAATTGGCGATAGAATAAGCACAGATCTGATTAGGGAGTCATTTTTGGCATGTTTGGCCATAAATGCATCACTGGCTAAGTGCCATGAGCTTGTGTGTGGGTGCAAGTGAGAAAGGGAGTGTAGCTGCTGTTAATATAACTGAAGACAGAGAGTTTGTTTTGGCCTGGTTTGTACGGCAGACAGTGACCAGTTTTTCTTGAAAGAAGTTTTACTAATGTTTTTGGTGGGGTTACAGCCATCAATAAAATGTTTTGATGGAATTTGTGTCCTCCTTAAAGCGTCTCGACAGACGTTAGAATCTTTGAACAACGTTAACGAACATTGTTTTATCTGTCCTGGCCACTTGTTATCACTTGTCACTCAGAGTTGCATTGCAAATCCTACAGAACAAATTTTTATGTGTTTATTTTGTTTAGAGTTTTGGTTGGATTATATTTTGTCCGTGGCATAGATTTGCTGCATGCAGATGGCGTGTGAGCAGTGCACACCTTAGAAGGAATGTTGGTCAAGAATACTTATTACTCGATGTAAACAGTCAAGAATAATATCTATTTCACCTTTAACTATAAATAGTGTTTTTCTGAAGGAATAGTTCACACAGGAGGCATGTAGGGCTGCACAATTCTGAAATATATGTGGCCACATTTCTCTGGCCTGATTTTTTTCCACACATCCTCACAAAAAAAACACACCAATTATTTTTATTAGACTCCTCGTTGTTTTGTTCTGCTTTGAAGTAACTTCCAATGGTCTTTGGATAATTAACGTGGTTGTCCTGCTCCGATCGGTGCAATATCAGCCTAAAAACAAATATCGTAATATATCGGCTTGCCTCTCAAATCTCAGAAACTGCATGCTTTTGTAGTTGTTGCATTTTTCTTTTATTTATTGCATTAAACAAAGACAAAGATTAAACACTGTCTACCGAGTTAAAATCCTTGTTGTCATGATCCGTGGTCCGGATCATGTTTTGGTTAGTTATGTTGTGTTAGTTTTGGATTCCCTTAGTTCTTGTTGTGTACACTCCTGGGTTTATCTTGGTCACCATGGGGATTAATTGGGTTCACCTGCCTGTGGTTTGTGGTCCCATGCTCAGCTGCTGTCAACCACTAATCAGAGGCATTGCCTTTGCCAGTCAGTTCGCCTGGCATCATTGTTTGCTTATGCTACAGTCATGTAAGTTTTGTTTGTTCATGCCACAGCTAGTACATTTTCCTTGCCGTAGTCTATGCTACGTATTTGCTTTAGCTCCAAGTGCGATCAGTGCGTTGTGCCTTCGCATTGTGTTCCCTTTTGGTTGTACTTCTTTGATAGTTAATAATTAAATCATGTTTTTACCTGCACACCTTGTCCAGAGTAGTGTGTCTGCCTTCCTGGGAGAACACCCCCGTAGTAAGCTGCGAAAGCCACGTTGTGACACTTGTATGTTAAACATACTTTGCCAATAAAGCTAATTCTGATTCTGATGGATAAGCACTCCAACATAAGAAGTCCTGCAGCGCGCTCACTTGTGCAAGCGGGACAGCAAGTTAACAATTAAAAAGACCTCCAGTAAGGACTCAAGGTTGTTTTTTTGTTGTGATTTTGTAAAGTCATTTACAAAAGGAAAATCATGGTAGGGTATAAGCTAGCAGCTACACAATAGCAAAGCACACAAGCGAGAAATGCTTAAATATCCTTAATTGAAAAATATTGTCGTCTTAAACACAACATATGTCAATATCAAATACCACTTCAAAGCGTAACTCCATTCCAAACAGATAAATAGGTTAGTATTTATTTTTACCTACAGCACCATTTTTCTTGGTTTGAATAATTTCAGTTGTTCAAGACTTTTTTTTAACATTCCACATTTCAAAATAAAAATATCTGTGTTAAGTTAAAGTACCAATGATAGTCACACACACACACACACACACACACACACACACACACACACACACACACACTAGGTGTGGCGAAATTATTCTCTGCATTTGACCCATCACCCTTGATCAGGGGTCCCCAAACTACGTCCCGCGGGCCAAAACCGGTCCGCCAGCGTTTGAGATCTGGCCCGCGGGAAGTCTCAAGTAAATTTTTTTTTTACATTTTTAAATAAAAAATCTGTCCTTTCTAATCCTTTTCTACCGCTTGTTACTCTGTCTCCTAGCCGCTCAGGCAAATCACATTGTCTAAAAATGCATTTTCCAATCGATGACGTGATATCATACATAAATATAGAGCCCGGCCCCCAGCCGAATTATTTTAACCCAATGCGGCCCCTGGGTCAAAAAGTTTGGGGACCCCTGCCCTTAATCACCCCCTGGGAGGTGGGGAGCAGTGGGCTGCAGTGGTGGTCACGCTCTGTAACCATTTTTGTGATTTAACCACTGATTCCAACCCTTGATGCTGAGTGCCAAGCAGGGGGATAATACCTGTAGGTCTCATTTGTATAGTCTTTGGTATGTCTCGGCTGGGGTTAGAACTCAGTATGATTCGTGCTGACATCGTATAAGATCAACATTGATATCGACCTACATTCAAGGCTCTAGTTTTGGTATGGTATTGGAAGAGACTGACTTTTCATTCTTAAAATAGAAGAATAAAAAAAAGGGACTTTTGTCAAACGATTATGTTATGATCCGTCGCCCAGATCATGTTTTTTTCTGTTCGTTTGAGTTCTTTTTTCAGCACCCCTGGGTTTGTGTGTTTTGGTTACAATGGGTGCTGATTAGTTTCACCTGCCTCTGATTAGAGTTTGGGACGCTCACCTGCTCCTGGGCACTAATCACAGAGCTACTTATTCCCGTTTCTCGCTACAATCAGTCTGGCTTCCTTGTTTGCACTACGAAACAGTTAACGATGGCTATATTCTTGATTCCTGTTTATATGCTAGCTCCCGCCCTAGCCTCTTCCTTAACTTTGCCTCCCATGCTATCGGCACGCTTATTCTGTTTTTCTGCATTTTCCTGCATGATTTATGCACATACGTCATTGTCTCACCTGCACTTTGCCCCTGGAGTTTCCTGCTGCATCTTGGGAGAACGACCCGCGCATAACCATGCGACCACATTGTTACAGATTAGATTTTTTAGATGAATCACACATTTGCTTGTTGAGTAATCATGATTCATTGCAGTTAATTACTTGCGTGCAACATTTTTATTCACTTGAAAAAACCCCCCAATTTTTTTACACAAATGCAATTTTATTGTCAAACTGTGATACAGGAACATTTTAAAAATGTTTAACTTGGGTGCATGTCATGTATTTGTTCAAAATTTTATAACAATATTATCTAAAGACCTGCTGAGTTTATTTTAAAGTGAAATTGGCCAATGGTGAATTGCGCTGATGAATGTATTCCAGGTAACCACCCACAGTTAAGTAAACTTAACACAGCATGTGCGGGCAAAATAAATTGCACGATCATTCTGCATTTAATGTGATTATTTTTGTATGATTAATCGCATGAGTTAACATTTTGACAACCCTGGAAAAAAAATTAACAAAAAAATCAATCAAGTAAAAAACCTGGCATGCTCACCTACTACAAAATAAATTCCAGCATGTACTGTAAGTCAAATGAAAAGTTACTATATTGATAGCCTGTACACATTGCCTGTCAGGGCAATGGTCTAAATCGCTTGACTTGCTAGGGGACGGAAATGAGTGACTGGGTGTGACTTCTTCAATAAAATCCGTTTTTATGTGATACGCTCATTATCTATTCATCCATCCATCCATTTTCTATCCTCCTTAGGGTCACAGGTATACTAAAGTTTATGCTTATTACCTAAAATTCTAAAAACAATGTTCAATATTCAGAAATGAGATCATATGTTGGTGTGAATCAGGAGTTGTTTCCTGCCAATAACATAGGAATATATCTTTTCTTAGGACTGTGATGCAAGCTTGAAAATATTGTCCTCAAAAGCTTCAGACCTGCAGAAGGCTGCAGAGTCCAGCACACAAGAGGTGCTTTCAGCAGATGTCACCCTGACTATCCAAGCAATAAACAAAGACCTTCACAGGTACCTCAAGAAGACCCAACTATTAATATTTATTTATCAATGTACTTATATATTGCAAAATCTGATTCCTTGTTACAGCCAGTATCAATATGACTCACTCTTTACTTGCTGTCTGTTCTACCCAAAGGCTGAGGTCCATTTCTCAGCAAAAGAATCGTGTTGACAACATGACTGATGCGGTGAAAAAGGTCAGGAGCCAAACAGTTCAACCAAAACCATCGTCAGCACACCAGGTAAGAATGTTAAAAACATTTTTTTATATGTTCACACTACCCTTGAATGCCTCCAAAAACATAAATGCAAGAATCATTCCCTTTTTTTTGTTAATACCATCATGTATCGTCATTCATTAACACAGGTGTAAGGGGTTTTCATTGAGGGCCATATCACAGCGATAGCTGCCGGCTTATAACAATGAATATCATATAATTATAAATGTATAAGCATTCATGGCATTGTTACTTGTGTTTATTGTGTACATTTTTTACATACATTGTAAAAAAACAAATCTATAGATATTGCGGTTAAAAACTGGCAACTCATTCGTTTTTAAAAAAAAATGTAGTGTTATTTTTTTTTTATGGCGTTTTACAGTAAAAGGAAAAACAGTAAGACTGCTGTTATTTAAAATTCTGGCAACTGAGCTGCCACTTTTTTTCACCGTAAACTCCTTGGTTGTTATTTTTACAGTCTAGTATTGTAAATAAAAAAAATAAATAAACGATTCCCTTTTTTTAATTGTAAAATTATGGTGACTTAGGTGACAGGTTTTTGTTAACATTAATTTTATTGTAATTTTTACAGTGTGCAACTTGATGTAAAACTGGCTTTGACAAAACAGGATAAAATGTTTGGAATTTATCATACTATAATACTTGTTGCACTATTTTAAGTTAATATAATATTATAATTCCATCCATCATCTTCCGCTTATCCGAGGTATAATTTAATATGTATAATTTTAACTAATAAAAATCTTTGCTCTAGTAAATATGTTTTACATTAAAAAAATATATATTATCAAAGCAGCCAGCATGTTGGAAAAGGGGTTAGTGCATGTGCCTCACAATACGAAGGTCCTCAGTTCAATCCCGGGCTCTGGATCTCTCTGTGTGGAGTTTGCATGTTCTCCCCGTGACTGCGTGGGCCCCCTCCGGGAACTCCGGCTTCCTCCCACCTCCAAATACCTGCACTTGGGGATAGTTTGATTGGCAACACTAAATTGGCCCTTGTGTGTGAATGGGAGTGTGAATGTTGTTTGTCTATTTGTGTTGGCCCTGCAATAAGGTGGCGACTTGTCCAGGGTGTACGACGCCTTCCACCCATGTGCAGCTGAGATAGGCTCCAGCACCCCCCGTAAACCTGAAAGGGAGAAGCGGTAGAAAATGGAATGATGGATGGATATTATCAAAGCTAATATTAAAGCTTAAAACACGTCCATCTGCATGCAGTACATGTATTTTCTTTGTCAAAATGGAGATAGATAGAAACAGAAGTAATTTATTAACGGATATATTTCTTGGGCCCGCGGGCCCTGAGTTTGACACCTGTGTTCTAGACTTTAACACAAGGTTTTTGCAACCTTTATTATCAAAAAAAGAGCCATTTTGCCCCCTGTGCCACTAAAGAAAAGTGGTTTAGAGCCGCAAAACATAATGCAGCACATCAACATTTAAAATTTGTATTGTTTATACTGGATAGGGACAAGGGCAGCATGGTAACACAGAGGTTAGTGCATGTTCCTCACAATTTGAAGGTCCTGTGTAGAGTTTGCATGTTCTCCCCGTGACTGCGTGGGTTCCCTCCGGGTACTCCGACTGACTCCCATCGCCACTGACATGCACCCGGGGATAGGTTGATTGGCAACACTAAATTTGCCCTAGTGTGTGAATGTGAGTTTGAATGTTGTCGGTCTATCTGTGTTGGCCCTGCGATGAGGTGGTGACTTGTCCAGGGTGTAGACCGCCTTCCACTTGAATGCAGCGGAGATAGGCTCCAACACCCTCTGCGATCCCATAAAGGGACATGCGGTAGAAAGTGGATTGATGGACAACAGCAGAATACAAAAATACAATGTAGTGTGGGCATGTACTTTGAAATTAGTACTACTATTCTGTGCTTATGTTAGTGCAGACTTAAGAATCTGTCCATACAGAATCAAACCCTTGTTTATTGCTGCTTATTGGTTCCACGCCTGACAATGATAAAGTAGAATTGTCATGAATAAATCTAATATTTTTAGAGTCAGAGCATAAAACAATATTTTTAACCTTTTAAGTGGTATATATCATAGCTCAGACCTAAATCCGGTTCTTGTCTACAGCGCTAAGCCTTCTGTTTAATGTAGTACACAAACACTGATATCATCACTTTCTAGTTTAAATGTATTTATTCAACTTTTATTTATCTTGCTCTCACTGGCATGGATGTTAATATCTTCCTGTTTGGATGAAGAAGTAATCAGAAACCTCCTGCAGTTAAAAAAAAAGAGGTCTTGCAAATGAATGTCTGTTTGTGTCTTTCTTACATCTTCGTGTCTAAGTTGAATGTCAAAGTTAACCAACTTTTCGGTTTATGGCCACAACCTTCTACTATCCATGTAAGAGGCATGATTTATAATCTAGATATAACTTTCACCAACTCAGAGGCAATGCAGCAGTTCACTGGCTCAGAATTTCAATATAGCAAGCATAAGCTAGTTAGCGCCCTGTGATCATGCCACCTGTATAAGTAGCTCCTTGGCGTGAAGAGCATATAATTGCAATACCGCTAAAACTTTGCTAATGTTCAGATCACGAGATATAAATTGAGTATTGTTGGCGGTTTTTGGATGTTCATGTTCGTTCTTCGTTTTCGAAGATGACCAGATGACTTCACATTGATTTGTGTGTGCGAAGATGCCTGATGAGGCCAATCCTTGCACGGAATGACCGGCTGCAGTGAGGGCAGGTTATGGCTGGGGGTTGGCTGGCTGAGAGGGACGAACAGTCTCTGGTCTTGCTGAGCTGTCGCTTCTGTTTGGCTTCATGGATGCGTTTTTCCTCGAAGTCTGCTACACCATGCCAGACTGCAGAGCGCCAGTTTGAACGGTTTTGGGCATCGGCTTCCCAGGTCTCTGGGTCCAGACCACAGCCCTTGAGACTGGTCTTTAGGGTGTCCTTAAAGCGTTTCCGCTGTCCGCCGCGTGAGCGCTTTCCATGGTGCAGTTCACCGTACAGAAGCGTTTTTGGTAGGCGTTCGTTTGACATACGGCAGACATGGCCAGCACATCTCAGCTGGGAACGCTCAAGGATGGCATAGATGCTCTCCATCTCAGCCCTGTGGAGGACCTCAGTGTCCGGGATCTTGTCCTGCCACCTGATGTTGAGCAGCCTCCTGAGGGATCTCATATAGAAGGCGTTGAGTTGTGTAGCATGCCGGCTGTATACAGTCCAGGTCTCACAGGCATACAGCGGGGCGGGTAGGACAACAGTACGGTAGACCTTAAGTTTGGTCCGTAGGCTGAACCTTTATGGGCACAATAGTGTACTCCCAATTACGGCTGGACAATTAATGACATTTTTTATTTTGATTTTGATTATGGTTTCTCGCGGTTACGCAAATATAATTGTCGAAAAAAGCAATTAATAGGCCCCGCAACATGCATGCAAATTGCAGGGCTTGTGACAATAAAACATATACTGAGCAAATGAGTGACAGAGAGCATGTATACAAGAAGTTTGGGATGTCACCATAGTTGCTATTTTTTATTTGACATAGCACGAGTATGTCTAATAATAATCACCTAACTAAAAAAAAAGTAAGTTATTTTATTTCCGCCTTCACATAACCGTGGATGTAGTCACATAAGTGGCCAATAAAACGTAATCTGCTGATAAACGCAAAATAATATCAGAGAGATTGACATAAATGTAAGTGAAATGTTGTCTACATTTGTTTGGGAAAATAATGTGTCCGGTTGCGCTCATTTATCCTCGACACACTCAACCGCCGCCCGTCCTGGACTAAACAATGTCAAGATGGCCATTGATTGACTGATTGATTGAAACTTTTATTAGTAGATTACACAGTTACAGATTACAGTACATATTCTGTACAATTGATCACTAAATGGTAACAGTGGAATAAGTTTTTCAACTTGTTTAAGTCGGGGTCCATGTAAATCAATTCATGGTTCAAATATATACTGTGCGCATAATACAGTCATCACACAAGTTAATCATCATTGAAACGCCAACTAATTTACCAAGCTAAAACACTCGATAACAATCCATACACCCACAACACATCTCATCTGCTTGTGTTGTTGTGAACGACATCATTGGATGTAACATTGTGTGTAAACAGTAGTTGCAACTTGAGAACATGCACACTTCCCCCCTTCACAATAGTAGCACGGTGCGCCACATCCGATCTGACTGCGCTATACAAGCATATTGTACTTAAAGCACTTATTGATACATATGCACAACTATTGTGGTTTGACCTGAAATACTGGCTAAAATTGTCCAAAGATGTATTGCACCAATAAATATAAAAATTGTTGCATTTAATTAACAGACATTTTATTAGATTTAATTTTACTCAAAAAGCACACACTCTATGGTGGTAAAGTAAGTGTAAAAGGTAAAAAACTGAATTACAACCAATTAAAGCGGAAGAACTGAATTTTATTGATTTTTCATATTCCTATTGTTTTATAAATTGTTTGTTATTGCTATTATTATTATTATTATTATTATTATTGTTATTTTACTTGCTGTGGTTTGTTTCTTTACTAATTTATATCAAGGTTTTCTTTTTTAAACAATATTTAAAGTTGAGTTTTGGTGGTACAATAAACAGTCATGTTTTCAAATTAATGAATTGTCGTGTAAGTAATCTTGATTACAATCTCAATCAAAAATAACCGTGATAATCGTCCAGACCCTGCTCCCATTGGCTGCATTTTTTTGTCACGCCGTATTTTTCACGAGTTAGAATGCATAAAAAAAGAAAAACATAGGTGTTCTTGTCTTAAATAGGTTTTGTGAATGATAGGCAAAGTTAAAAAAAAAAAAAAAGTGCAGTTCCCTTTTAAGGTTGCAACAAATTCATTAACTAACAAGTTAATTCACTGTAATTGGAAAGAAATCACCCCTTGAAACTTTTGCCGCAACTTTCTAAAAAAGCTGCTACGGATTTAGGACACAAAAACAGATAGGTAGATACATTACCCCTCTCCAAGACAAATTGACATTCAAATTCACATCCTAAAAGAACCCTAGAGAGTACGGATAAGGTTCTAATTTGATGTTTTGGCTCAATTCCATAGGAGCAAGAAGTGCTGAGCTTTGGACCTGTAGTTGAACATCCAGACACAGTGAAGATAATAACCCATACAGAGACACTTGGTAAGGATGTCAAAACAACCCCAAAGATGGTGTTAACAGCTTTGGTGGACAGGGAGCATACTGCTGAAGAAGATGTGGATGGAGCAGAGAGTCAACATATGAGCATAATCCCACAGAGAAAACATGAATCCGACCAACTCAATCATTCTGAATCAAGCCTGTCTGCAGAAACCTCCTCAGGCTTTTTAAACACTGAATCGTGTCCGTCCAAAACCACACTACCAGAACACCCGGAAACCTGTAAAAAGACACACGCTGCACCCTCAGGGTCACGTTACCTCCTCCCAGACACATTTCCGGACGCCAAACAAGCAGACATTACAGATAAAAGTCACCCTGAGGCGCAAAGGCGCCGAAATAGGCATTTGATTCCAAAGAGATGGACTGATTACACGATGGCTGACATCAGGGACTTACTGTCATCATCGGAGGACACTGAGGCGAAGCAAGTAAGTCACGTTTCTTTTTCATCTTTCTTCCCAATATGCAGCTTTTTTAGTTAAAAATTATACATCATTACATAAATGTCAAAGTACTGTGAGTTTTTGCATGGAATAGTCTAACAGGGAAATCGAAGTGAAGGCAGAAATACTAACAGTTTTTTTAATAACATTTGCTAGGCTGATCCTGATAGGGGTCAATACAATAAAACATATTTATTTTGTGCTGAAAACTTGCTGCATACACACACAAAGCTAGGAATATGTTCTATTAACTTACTGTACATATGGAACCAAACAAGACAATAACAAGCGAAGGTACTGGTCGTCCTTGCTTGTCCTCTTTTGGCTTATTCCTTCTTTTTTCTATCTTTACCGTCCTCTTTTGGCTTATTCCTTCTTTTTTCTATCTTTACCGTCATGGTTCTTCAACAAAACCTGCCCATCTCTGACATTTGGTAGATGCAATCTGGGATTTTATCCTGCCCACATTTTGACATTTTCTAACCTTTTTTTCCCCCGTTGTTCCTCTGCAGACTTTGACTTCCATGCATTTGTTCAACCATGTTATCCTATTTGAATGCGTTCAAGTTTGCAAGTATCTTGATGCACGGAGGCAGTCCTCATTTTACAATGTTTATTGTTACAACATTTCATGGTCATGACGCACTCCATTAAGGATGAATATTAGGGTTGTTTATTTATTTATTTATTTTTTTAAATACATTTTTGAAAATTATGAATCGATTTAGAACCAGAATGAATAAAAATCGCAATTCGGATGTGAATCGATTTTTTTTTGCATCCCTAATGAATAGTGTTAAAAAAAAAAAAAGAGAACTAATTACGGACGGAAGAATACATAGTCGCGCATCGATGCCCTGAAGAAGGACAACATCACGTTTGTTCCTTTCAGTTACCTTTTTCACTTCACACTCCATAAGTCTCTCTAGCTTGAGACCAACTATTGCGATGGCATCGCGTCAAAAAAAGTAAAATTAAATTAGACACAGTAAAACGGTCAGAAAGTTAAGAAATACCTATCACACTCCACCTGCTCGTCTCTCCAACGTGCCTGCATTGGAGTTGCAACAATGCATTAAGGATGAGTGTTGCAATACATCGGACATTTTCTAGCATCCAACATCAAACAACTCTTTCCTCAGCCACGAGTTTATGACCATCGCTCGCCTGCGAAGTTAACAAGCCAGGTGCTAGAATCTGTAAGCATTGCTCCAAAGTACGGACATTGTGTGGATTTATTGCGCATACAAAAGTAAACATTGACATATACCAAGGCAATAATATATGATAAAACAAGGCAGCAGCTAAAGAAGGAATTCCCTGTTTATTTCCTCTTTTATCTCACAGGAAAAACCCACCAGGTGAAGAGCTGACTTTACTAAATCTGGCGCTGCCATAAGTCAACCATGTGACTCGCGTCCCATATCTGACCATAAAATGAACAAATATACTACAAACCACAAAACCAATGAAGTTGGCACGTCGTGTAAATCAGTGTTTTTCAACCTTTTTTGAGGCAAGGCACATTTTTTTCATTAAAAAATACGGAGGCACACCACCAGCAGAAAACGTAAAAAAAATTAAACTCCACCAGGTCGTCGTGCCTTATTTTGAGTTTGTTGGGGTTTTCCTGTGTGTAGTGCTGTAGTTCTTGTCTTGCACTGTTATTCCTGTTTTGTTGTTGTTTTCCTGTATCAGTTTGATGTCTCTCTTTGAGCGCTATTCCCCACACCTGCTTTGTGTTAACAAGCAAGACTATATAAATTGTTGCTATTCCTTCTTTGTGTGGACATTGTTGATTGTCATGTCACGTTGGGATGTACTTTGTGGACGCTGTACGTTTTTGCCGTCGTCCAGCATTTTGTTTCTGTTTACTTTGTAGCCAGTTCAGTTTTACTTTCGCTTTGCGTAGCCATTGCCATTTCCTTTCCCTTTTGTTCATTTTTGGTTCAAGCATTGCATACCTTTTTACCTGCACACTGCCTCCCGCTGTGGTCTGCATATTGGGATCACAACAAACCATCCTCGCATTCCCACTTTTACAAAGCAATTAACTACCTGCTTCCAACTACTGACACGGAGTATTACGTGGTTATCCTGCCGAGTTCTACACAGCATAGACACTAAGCAACGGCACGTTATTTGCAGATTATAATTATTGATTTGCAAAAAGTATTTTTTGGACTAGTTAGGTGAAGTTGCTTAATTTCCCACGGCACACCAGACAATATCTCACGGCACTAGTGTGCCGCGGCACAGTGGTTGAAAAACACTGGTGTAAATCATAAATAAAAACAGAATACAATGATTTGCAAATCCTTTTCAAAGTATATTCAATTGAATAGACTGCAAAGACAAGATAGTTAACGTTCGAACTGTAAAACTTTATTTTTTTGCAAATATTAGCTCAAAGCGCAGAGTTCAAAAGCCAGCATCTGTGATGTTATGGAGATGGATTAGAGCCCAAGGCATGGGTAACTTACACATCTGTGAAAGCACCATTTATGGTTTTGGAGCAAGATATGTTGCCAACCAAGCAACGTTATCATGGACGCCCCTGCTTATTTCAGCAAGACAATGCCAAGCCACATGTTACAACAGTGTCGCGTCGTAGTAAAAGAGTGTGGGTACTAGACTGGCCTGCCTGTAGTCCAGACCAGTCTCCAATTGAAAATGTGTGGCAAATTCTGAAGGGTAAAATACGACAAAGGAGACCCCGGCCTGTTGAATAATTTAAGCTTTACATCAAGCAAGAATGGGAAAGAACTCCACCTGAAAAGCCTAAAAAATGTATCTCCTCAATTCCCAAACGTTTACTGAGTGTTGTAAAAGGAAAGGCCATGTAACACAGTGGTTAAAAAAAAGCCCATGTGCCAACTTTTTTGCAATTTGTTTTTGCCATTAAATTCTAATTTAATGATTATTTGCAAAAAAAAATTAAATTACGTTTTTCAGTTTGAACATTAAATATCTTGCCTTTGCAGTTTATTCACTTGAATATAAGTTCAAAAGGATTTGCAAATCATTGTATTCTGTTTTTGTTTACGTGCCAGCTTCACTGGTTTTGGGTTTTGTACATTACTTAGACTATAGTGGCCCTAAATAGTTAGCTTGTACAGTAGCAGGTGCCCAATGTGCGACACAGGGGCCATCTGTGGCCCGTAATTTGTTTGTCATTGGCCCTAATCACATAACAAAAAACACCAGCGAAGATTGGGAAAACATCAAGAAACAAAATGAGAAAAAGCCAAAATGTTGACAGCCAATAATAACACAAAGCGTTGTTTTTAAACGAAAAATATCTAATATATATATATATTTAAAAACATAGTTGATGCAGGGGTAGGTATTGCTCTGGTTTTTGGCTAAGTCCAGGGATCTTGGGATCGAAAAGGTTGGTGACCACTGCTCTACATGTAATTGGCAAGCATAATAAAAGCAGCCCAAATCTTAAAATTACTTTTTTTTTCCGTGAAAAAAAAATTAAAGTAAAATGATATATGAATAAATATATACAGCCTATTATTTGCGCACTATAGCCTAGAGCAGACTCCGGCAAATTAAGGCCCAAGGGCCACATGCGGCCCGTTAAGCTTTTCAATATGGCCCGCCGGACATTCCCTAATATTTTTTTTTTTCAGATTTTTAAAATGGAAAGTGTAGCTGCTATCATGATGTGCAGTGATGTTTTCTAATGACCGTAAATCTTCAACTCTACAAAGTATTTCAATAGTTAGAATCTGCGCTTTTGGATGATATACCAGTTACTATGGTAATCTAATTAGTTACTATGGTAATCTAATTAGTTACTATGGTAATCTACGTCACAGCAGCTCAGAGAGCCACCAAGCAGTGTGGGTGGGAAGCGTTTCCACAGACGCGGAAGGAGATTTTCACAACAAAGTTCTAAAGCTTATTGATATATCAGATATATCGGATTGTAGGTGGGTTTATTTTTTACCCTTCGCAGTCATATTTCACTGTTTGTTGCATTTTTGTTGCTTTTCACTTGATTGTAAAATATGTTGACAGAAAGGGGGTGTGACGTTCATATTTTATCGTTCATAGAAAAATGTTAAATTCCATTACGTTTTTTAAGGCAGTCCGTCATAACGTTTTTAGCATTCAATTAGACATTATTGTGAGGTTTTGTATTAGTGTTCCTAAAAATAGATATACCGGCCCCCAGATACAATTTTTTCTTTAAATGTGGCCCTCGAGTCAAAATAATCGCCCAGGTCTGGCCTAGAGGTACACCAATAATTCGGCCACCGAAAAACATCTTGATCACCAAACCCGCACAGTGAAACTGGATTATGTGATGACGTAAGCAATGTACACGGACTGTCTGTAGCGGAGGCAGCTTGTCTGCGATCTGGACGTACCGTAATATATCTAAGATATACCCACGGACAACGAGCTACAAAATGTGCAAATATTAACAGGACAGTGGCGTCATTTAAAGGCCTACTGAAACCAACTACTACTGACCACGCAGTCTGATATTTTGTACATCAATGATGAAATATTAACATTGCAACACATACCAATACGGCCGACTTAGTTTACTAAATTGCAATTTTAAATTTCCCGCGGAGTTTCTTGTTGAAAACGTCGCGGAATGATGACGCGTGCGCGTGACGTCACAGACTGTCAGGAAATATTAGTCGTCTCTTTTCATCGCGCAATTAAACAGTATTCTGGACATCTGTGTTGCTGAATCTTTTGCAATTTATTAAATTAATAATGGAGAACTCAAAGTAGAAAGATTGAGTTGGGAAGCTTTAGCCTTTAGCCACACAATCACACAGTGATTCCTTGTTTAAAATTCCCGGAGGTGAAGCTTTACTATGGATCAGAGCGGTCAAGCGAACATGGATGCCGACCACTTGTCAACCGGCAGGTTTCGGTAAGAAAATTGTGTTGCTAAAGTCGCCTCTTACCGGAGATCTGTGGAGTTTGTGCCGTCCTTGTATCTGCCGTCAACTTTCCTCAGACACTGGCCTCAAGACACCCGTGGACACACCCCTCTGGCTATCAGGTACTATTTAATCTCACTAAAACACTAGCAACACAATAGAAAGATAAGGGATTTCCCAGAATTATCCTAGTAAATGTGTCTAAAAACATCTGAATCCGTCCCAATGCAATCGCCTTTTTTTTTTTTACTTTATTTTAATTTTTTTTTTTTTCTAGTGCTTCGCTATCAATATCATTATCCACAAATCTTTCATCCTCGCTCGAATTAATGGGGAAATTTGCATTTTCTCGGTCCGAATAGCTCTTGCTGCTGGAGGCTCCCATTAAAAACAATGTGAGGACGTAAGGAGCCCTCACTCTTGTGACGTCATCGTCTGCGACTTCCGGTAAAGGCGAGGATTTTTTATCAGCACCAAAAGTTGTGAACTTTATCGTCTGTTCTCTTCTAAATCCTTTCAGCAAAATATGGCAATATTGCGAAATAATCAAGTATGACACATAGAATGGACCTGCTATTCCCGTTTAAATAAGAAACTCTCATTTCAGTAAGCCTTTAAGTAGAGAAAGATCAACTGGAGCAGCAGCGCCAAGCAGGTGTGATTTCAGTTTTGCTGCAAGTCTTGCTGTTTGTCATCGACATCGTTCGACAGAAGTAAAGAGTCTCTGAATACGAATACGGTTTCCAACAGAGTTGATTGCTCTATCAAAGGCTTCCCCTAAAATATGACAAAAAAGTGGTCAATTATGTACTTTTGTTTTGATTTTATCGATTGGATGATCTGTCTGAGGCTGAATTCCTTTTTGATTGACAGTAAAATGAGCAACTCGGCGATCTTGAAATCTAAACTACTGCCAGAGCATTTTCCATGTCCCTTTTCGTTGTTCCGTGTTCATATGGAGAATTTTATAATCCTTTATGTGTCGTTTTCTTTGTAAAATCTAGCATCTTAATATATTTTACCTGTTATTAGAGAATATTCGCCTTTAGAGGGTAGCTGAAAATGTGTTTCCCCTATTTGAAAGACCAACAGCCGCCACTGGTCTCCAATAACACCAGAAAAAATGTCAACATTTTACGCAAGTTGTTTTTAATGAAAGAAAAGTCCCAAAAAATCTATAGAAACTGGACGGATTCTCAACTAAATACATTTTACAATTAGCAGCAACAATTTAAGAAAAAGAGCAAAATGATTTAAAAAATAAATTATAATACTTTTTTATACATTTTTTTGGTCTTTTTAAAGAAAACATCTGCATATCGCTGATTATGCAAATTGTACAATGATGTCATTTTAACCACGCCCCTAACCACAAGTTTATTTGCAAGTTGGGAGAAACCTTGGATACCAAGTAGAGCATCAGTTTATGTTTACAGTGATAAGATTAACATTTTTCCGTAATCCTCTTTGACAATGAAACTCTGACAACAAAATTGCAGACTACTGCAACGCACTTCTTGTCGGGATCCCCAGCAAGAACATTCAGAAGCTGCAATACATACAGAATAGTGCTGTTAGGATCCTGATGAGAGTGCGAAAATATGACCTTTTTAATTTTCCCTCGGGGACTAATGAAGTATTTCTGATTCTGATTCTGATATCCCTTCACTGGCTTCCTGTTCCACTCAGGATTGAATACAAAGTCTCCCTACTAACCCACCAGTGCCTCCATGGAAATGCCCCCCTCTACCCCAAAGGACAGGCTAGCCTCCTCCAACCTCCCGAGGACAAAGCTACGAACAATGGTTCTGCTTTCCGCTGCTCCCAGTCTGTGGAACGCTCTCCCTGACAACCCGAGTTTACCACAGACCGTGGATGCTTTTAAAAAAGGCTTAAAACCCTTCTTTTAAAAAAAGCTTTTTCTAGATATATGCATACTAGTTCTAGCCATTAGGCTGTTCTAGTTTTTATTTGTATTAGCTTTTTATTTTTATTTCATTTTTTCAATACATTGTAGCACTTTGAGGTTGTTTACTCAATGTAAAGTGCTTTTTTAGTGTTTGATGTTTTTATAAATGTTTAGACAGAGATGAACAGAACAGAAAAACAGCAATAATTTTTTTTTTTCAAACACAGAAAAATTTAATCAAATCAAATAAAGCTAAAATGGAAATAACAATACTTATACATAGAAGAGAAAGAACAAACATCCACCCCAAAAAGGAACACACAAAAAAAAAAACACAAACTAAACCTTGCTTAGACTGTCACTTATACAGTAATGACATAAAACATAAATATACTGTATGTAGACCTTCAGTATGTAAACCAACCAGAATACTGTTAAAAAAATAAAAATCACTGTTGTACCTTTGTTAATGGTTGGTCAAAAAAGGTCAGAAAACACCTCCACACCCGATAAAACTTCCTTTCAGAACCCCTCATCACAAGTCTAATTTTCTCTAGTTTGAGATGATATAAAACGTCTTTTACCCAGTGTGAAACTGTGGGTGGGGCAGCTTCCTTCCATTTCAAGAGGATCAAGCGGCGCGCTAATAAGGTTGAAAAGACAATGAGCCTTCGACCACCGACAGGTAATTCTGACCCATCCCCAGTGACCCCAAAAAGCAGCAAAAGAGGATTCAATGTAATGTTAACCCCGAGTACCCAAGAGAGTGCTTCACATATACCTTCCCAATATTTCTTTATTTTGGGACAGGTCCACAGCATGTGTATTAAAGTGGCTTCAACGGCTTCACATTTGTCACATGTTGGATCAATATCAGGGTACATTTTGGAAAGCTTAGATTTAGGAATATGAGCTCTGTGTACCACTTTAAACTGAATTAGAGCGTGCCTCGCACACATGGAGGATGAATTAATTTGTTTTAGAACTTTAGTCCATTCTGCTTCAGCGATACAAACTTTGAACTAGATATATGCATACTAGTTCTAGCCATTAGGCTGTTCTAGTTTTTATTTGTATTAGCTTTTTATTTTTATTTCATTTTTTCAATACATTGTAGCACTTTTAGGTTGTTTACTCAATGTAAAGTGCTTTTTTAAAAGCGCTATACAAATATAATTCACTTCACTTCACTTTTTACAACTACAATCTATTATTATTATTATTATTATTGGGTTCCAAACAGTGGGGTTTCTTTTTTATCAGCTAATTTGAATTATGCAAGCAAATAATTTACTTAAATCAACATCTTTTATTTCACCAGGTAAAAACTCATTGAGTTTAAAATGGCTTTTCCAAAAGATTGTGATTTGGACAAGAGGGCAACAAGACAAAGTTACACAATTACATATAAGAGCAACAAAAATGGCAGCAATCACACACATTTAAATGTATAAAAATATATATATATTTCAACATAAAAACATGTGATATTTCAAAACAATGTACAACATGTTTTAATAAAAACAACTTAAAAACAAGTACAATGCCCAATAGAAACATTTTCTCGATCCTTTTAAATGGCCTGAAACTCCCCCAAAGTAATCAGCTCAGGTAACCTCAGATCATTCTGCAAGTTATTCCATTTACCATGGAGCAGCGTATCTGAAAGCTGTTTTTCCAAGATTTGTGTTGGCTCTAGGAAAAAAAACATTCTAAGTATGCCCTGTGACCTTAAGCTGCAGCGACGGAATCTCTACACATAAAAGAACATAAATAAAGAAGAACCAGACCAAGAAGTGATTTATACATAAAACACAACCATCGAGAAAATCTGCGTACTGATAAAAATTAACAGTTTGACTTTGCATATAGAGTGCAATGGTGGACAACCAGTAATAAAACGTAAGGCGCAGTTTTTTCAAATAAGAGTCGATCAATGACATTTCAAAAACTTGATAAATTTGATTTTAAAAGAATAATTGTTTGACAGTACTAAGATAACGTACCATATTGATCTATGTAATAATAATTCCTACCGTATAATATAATATGATTACATTAATTAAGCACACCAGTTTTAGTGATTGAAAAGTACTTTCCATTGCCTAATTTGAAGAAACATGATATAGATTTGCTAGATATTTTACTCCAATATTTTTAATATTCGTTTCGACCAGATATGACGATGGCGTGGAACACCACAGAGGCCACCACTGAGGCCACCACAGTTTATGTTTTTTTGTTGTTTTACTCTTGTGGCTGTGTAGAAGTGGCTGGTTGCATCAGCTCTGCTCTTTTAATGTCTTTAATGTCCTTTTTGTTCTTTGATGTTTGATGTTTCCCTCTTACACACATGTTTTTGTGTGCTATGGCTAAGAGGTTTTTTTATTTATTTTTTTATTTAATTTATTTTTTTCTTCCTTGGCCTCAGGCATAGACTTAAAGGCCTACTGAAACCCACTACTACCGACCACGCAGTCTGATAGTTTATATGTCAATGATGAAATCTTAACATTGCAACACATGCCAATACGGCCGGGTTAGTTTACTAAATTTCGCGCCGAAATATCATGCTGAAACGTCTCGGTATGATGACGCGTGACATCACGGATTGTGGAGGACATTTTGTTTCAGCATCGTGCCCAGCTATTAAGTCGTCAGTTTTCATCGCAAAATTCCCCAGTATTCTGGACATCTGTGTTGCTGAATCTTTTGCAATTTGTTCAATGAACAATGGAGACATCAAAGAAGAAAGCTGTAGGTGGGAAGCGGTGTATTGCGGCCGGCTTTAGCAACACAAACGTAGCCGGTGTTTCATTGTTTACATTCCCGAAAGATGACAGTCAAGCTTTACTATGGAACAGAGATGTCAAGCGAACACGGTTGGATTGGACCACACACAAAAAATACAGTGTATTTTGTGTGGTAAAATGTTTTTTATTAATATTCTATGTCGTGTGCTACTCCAGCATCAATATGCGTCCTTCTGACCGTCAGCGTCGGGTTCAAAACTGTATGGCTCTATCCCGTGTTACGGTTGGGCCTGGCCGAGTGGTCCTGCCACCACCACGGCTGCCATGGCGCCTCTCACAGCATCTTCCCTATCTGAATCGCTCCCACTGCCCTTTTTTAATTTTTAAATTTTTTTTATTTTTAATAGAATTTTTTTTATTTCTAGTCCTTCACTCTCTTTCCTCATCCACAAATCTTTCATCGTCTCTCAAATTAAAGGGGAAATTGTCGCTTTCTCGGTCCGAATCGCTCTCGCTGCTGGTGGCCATGATTGTAAACAATGTTCAGATGTGAGGAACTCCACAACCTGTGACGTCACGCGCATATAATCTGCTACTTCCGGAACAGGCAAGGCTTTTTTATCAGCACCAAAAGTTGCAAACTTTATCGTCGATGTTCTCTACTAAATCCTTTCAGCAAAAATATGGCAATATCGCGAAAGTATAAAGTATGACACATAGAATGGACCTGCTATCCCCGTTTGAATAAGAAAATCGCATTTCAGTAGGCCTTTAATTCCTCCCTGTTTCTCACCATCTTTGTAAGGGGCGCCGGAAGTTGGCAGACCCGTCAGCGATCCTGTTCTCTCCCTGTAATGTTTGTCTGCTCTTGAATCGGATTGTGCTGAAAATGTTAATTTCCCCTTGGGGATTATTAAAGTATTCTTGAATTTGCTGCTGATTCTGATATGTTGTGCTCAAAAACAGCCCACATTTTTTCAAACAATGTTCTCTCCAAGACACCCTGTTATCAGTGTCAGTTATAACGGTCTACCTTGAACCGCTGAATGCTCGGTATTCCTAAAATTCTCCTCATGTAGAGGTGTACTGCAGGTGTATAAAGGCAGGAAGAAGCAGCACTCAGTATGAAAGTGTCACGCCTACGGATTATGTTTTGTTTTTGTCATGTTTGGTCATGTTATGTTTAGTTTTTTGGACATTCAGTTCTGTTTTTGCACTTCCTGGTTTGTTTTCGTCTCCATGCCAACCCATTAGTTTCCACCTGGTCTTCTAGTCACAGCCCTGTCCTCCGCCTTCACACCTGTCACTAATCATCATAGTCATTATTTAAGCCATTCGTTTTCTGTCCTCATCCTGGCAACTTTACCTACGGAACTTTATCGTACCTACCCTCATGACCACGCACCTACCTGTTCCTCATCCACCTTCATGCCTTGCCACGCTGTTTGTTATTCGGTCTATACCACGTAAGTTTTTGGTTTGTTTTGTGCCACAGCTATTATCTTTTGTTCGTTTGTATATAGTAATGCCATTGTGCTGTTTTTTGTTTGAGTATAGCCTAGTTTGTTCTCCGCCACTGTGCGCGCCCTTTGTTTTGCTGTTTTTGAATTATAGTGTTAAATAAATTAAACATGTACTTACATTCACGTCTGGCTCATGCCAATCCTCCTTTGCATGAAAGAAGCAAAACAAATCCAAGTCCATGTGTGACAGAAAGCTCTGCAGTTCTACACCACTGCAAAGAATTCAACCAATTACAAAAATATACAAATTATTTGTCACAGTGATTTTTACTATTTAAAAGCTATAATACGTTGGTTAATCATGCGGTCAAGTTTGATT
Source organism: Nerophis ophidion (assembly GCF_033978795.1). Classification (NCBI taxonomy): domain Eukaryota; kingdom Metazoa; phylum Chordata; class Actinopteri; order Syngnathiformes; family Syngnathidae; genus Nerophis; species Nerophis ophidion. Next base: position 26,268,183 of record NC_084634.1, read on the forward strand.
TTATACTAGTTAATTCCTAAAATCAGCCATCAGTACTTCCAAGCAAGTACCAGACCTGGATCGAGTTCTTCTGCCCGGAGGCGTACTGCTACACACTTTGCACATTCTTGTGTTAGTTGCACGGACACAGTCACATTAACAGGCAGCTCTGCTATCACATGACAGATGAAAACTAACGCTGCTTTTGGTGTGTATCGTCTCAGTTGGGAAAAAACATGGAGCCTGAGAGGTCTGCCCAGCAAGAGAGGACATGTGACTCACCCGGACAGACGTCGTATAAACACAGATCTACCATGCGGGACGTTTTGTCTCAGATCCAGGGCATGGTGGAAAGAAGCAACATTTTAAATGTGAGTATTATCAAACAGTTTTTCTCAACTTTTCAGATACTTAGGTCTCAACTGTGTAATGTTCAGATGATCTCGTTTTAATTGTGCACATCCCAAAAAAAGTATAATTATAGCCACGAAACAGTGCGCAGATAATGTTTGTTTATTCCCATCATGTATTTGAGAGGAGGGCTCTAAGATGCAGGAATTTCCTGCTGCTTCCCAAGAGTGCAGTGGTTTGGAACTTAAAGTGTGACGTATATGTTTGAACAACAGGTTTTAATTGGACACTGGTCCACATGCATTTTGTTCAATTTTTTATTTTCCTCACATGAAAAATAAACTATGAATGTGTGTTACTAAGTAACACTCTAACAATCTGTAACGAACAAGGTAACCACTACAGTAGTAGCTCAACTCACGAGCTTAATTGCTTCTGCAACGATCGCTAATCTCAAAACACTATCTAACAGTAACTTGAATAGACTTATTGATACAGTCACTTTAGAAATGGTGAAAATGCAAACATGGTTCAAAAGGAACAAGTTGCCTCTAAAGTTAAGTAAAACAAATATAACTCTATTTGGAAATCAGAAGATAAATACACAAATAAAAATGGTGATTGAAGGGATTAAATTTGAGCAAAGTCCATCCCTGGCTGTAATAATTAATGAAAAATTTAATTGGAAAGCACATATTTAATATATTCATATAAAATTATCAAGAAGCATTTAAAGAACTAGATGGAAAATCCCTCCAGCAACTCTACTATTCACTCATTTATCCTTACTTAAGTTACTCTGCAGAAGTTTGGGGAGATAATTATAAAAGCAATATACATTCCTTAACAATCTTACAAAAACAGACACTTAGAGTTATCCATAATGTGGGGTTCAAGCGGGACACAAATGGGTTATTTTTAAGGTCAAAACTGTAAAATTTTCCTGATTTAGTAGAATATTTGACAGGGCTTATCATGTTTAAAGCAAGAAGTTATGAATTGCCTGCACATATTCAAAGTTTATTCATAGAACGGGATGTGGGGTATAACCTCAGAGGAACGGCAAAATATAAACATGCTTTAGCACTTAGCACAAGGATACATTTTTGTGTCTCAGTCTGTGGGGTGAAATTATGGAACAGCCTCAGTGATTAACTTAAACACTGTTCAAACATTGAGCATTTTAAGAAATTGTACAAATCTAATATTTTGGTTTGTTGTAGTGAGGTCGAGGCTTATTTTGACTTGTGAGACTTACTTATGATGATATATTGAGAATTGTAAGCACGTTGGTCTGGGTAAATTGAGTTATGTGGAACCAGATGATTTTGATAAAATGTGGTTTAGAGGAAACTGGATATTTGTTAAAATAACTATGTAAAAAAAGAGGGGGATTCAAAAAGTGTATTCTTCTTCCCATTACCCTTCTGAGATATGTTTGATTTAATTTTATTTAATTTAGTTTTCTTAATTAAACGTTCTTTTCTTTTCTGTGACATAATATTGACATTGAGCACAAGACTGTTCAATGGAGATATGTATGTATATTATGTACTACATGTATGATGTGGAGCTTACTATGACATACTCAATAAACCACTATACAACCGTCGCACATTAAAATGAACTGAAATCAATTTAATTGGTGCAGAGCCCCCCCAAAACACCACAATTTTAACGTGTAACATGCCTTTTAAATATAAATCTTGTTTGACAAATAACACAATAGAATGTACTACTAACAACTACAGTAGTTTGATAAAATAAATTATAAAATTATTGCTCAAATCAATTTAATTGGTGCAGAACCCCCAAAACAGCCACCCATCCATTTCCTACCGCTTGTCCTTTTCGGGGTTGCGGGGTGGGCTGGAGCCTATTTCAGTTGCACTCGGGCGGAAGGCGGGGTACACCTTGGAGACAAGTCATGCCTTTTAAAAGTAAATATTGTATACAAAATAACAAAATAGAATGTACTTCTAAAAAGTCCAGTAGTTTGATGAAATAATGTAATAATAATGTATACCATTTACCTCGGAGAGTGGACTTCTACAATATTGCCTTTCAGCTGCTTCACCGTCAAACACACCATCATTGACTTTTTCATGGATACATGTCCACTGTTTGGATATTATTTTAACATTCATGACTCATTCAGCTTCAGTATGGGGCAAAATAGCAGTGGTTAGTCAGATTGCTTCACCTACAGTTGTGATCAAAATTATTCAACCCCCACACAATTTTGGTGTTTTAGCAAGTTGGACATTTATTCCGTATTTTGTTTACAGTCATATCAAATAAAGATGTGTCAAATAGACGAATGCAACTTAAATTGTAACACTGTATTTTACAAAATACCAAAAAAGGAAATTTTTCTTAATATCTCATTGACAAAATTATTCAAACCCCTAGTTACATGCATCTTTAGTACTTAGTAGAACACCCTTTGGCAGTAATTACATCCTTCAAACGTGATACATAGTCGGACACAAGCTTCTTGGAACCATCTACAGGTATTTTAGCCCATTCCTCTTGGGCAAAGGCCTCCAGTTCATTCATATTCTTGGGCTTGCGTGCTGCAACTGCCTTCTTCAAGTCCCACCACAGGTTTTCTATAGGATTTAGGTCCGGCGACTGTGAAGGCCACTCCAGAGTCTTCCAGCCCTTCTTCTGCAACCACTCTGATGTTGATTTGGAGATATGCTTGGGATCGTTGTCCTGTTGGAAGGTCCAACGTCTCCCAAGCCTCAGCTTCGTCACTGACTTCATGACATTTGCAGCTAATATAGCCTGGTAGGAAATAGAATTCATAATGCCTTGAACGCGCTGGAGATTCCCGGTAGCTGAGGCAGAGAAACAGCCCCAGAGCATGATTGACCCCCCACCATGTTTAACAGTAGGCAAGGTGTTTTTCTCTTTGTAAGCTTCATTTTTTTCTCCTCCAGACATGATGTTGATTCATACGCCCAAAGAGTTCCAGTTTTGTCTCATCACTCCATAGAACAGTTTCCCAAAACCTTTTGGGTTTATCCAGATGATTTTTGGCATACTGGAGTCTATTTTCTTGTGCCTGGTAGTCAGAAGTGGGGTGCGCCTGGGAGTTCTGGCATGGAGGCCTTCATCTCGTAGTGCGTGCTTTATTGTCTGGGACGAAACCTGCGTTCCCCCCTCTGCAATGTCCTGTTGTAGTTCCTTAGCTCTTACCCGGGGGTTTTTCACCACTGTACGCTTCAAATACCGGAAAGTAGTTGCACACAGCATCCTCTTTCTACCACGCCCAGGTAGTGTTTCAACTGTGCCTTTAGCGAATTATGCTCCCAACTGTGTCTCTTGGAATGTGTAATGTCTTTGCTGTTTTCTTATATCAATATCCTTTCTTATGAAGAGAAATTACATCCTCTCTTGACTTCTTTGACCACTCCCTGGACTTCACCATGTTGCAAATACACCATTGACCATCTACAAGAAGCTGAGCGTCACAGTCTTTTTCAATCAGTTTAATTGTTGCTCATTATGGTTTTAATCACATCTACAGGTGTTTTCAACACCTGATTGAAAAGACCTTATTCAAATACTGTTCTTAAGAGTTATGATCTTCAAGGGGTTGAATAATTTTGTCAATGAGATATTAAGAGAAATGACACTGTTTGGTATGTTACAAAATATAATGTTGTAATTCAAGTTGCATTTGTCTATTTAATGCATCTTTATTTGATATGACTATAAACAAAATACGGAATAAATGTCCAACTTGCTAAAACACCAAAATTGTGTGGGGGTTGAATAATTTTGATCACAACTGTATTTGTCAACACCATGTTTTTGATGATTTATTTCTTGATTTGAATGAATATCATCCACTTCTTCCTCAGCACAGTCTTTCACACTATTTTTCTTCTTTCCTATGATTGGAAAACAGGGTTATGTCAATTTTTAGCTGAAAGCTAATAGTGGCCAGTAAGACCATATATTTTTGGTCGTATTCAATGAGGTTCAATGTAGGGCTGGGCGATATGGCCTTTTTTTAATATCTCGATATTTTTAGGCCATATCGCGATACACGATATATATCTCAATATTTTGCCTTAGCCTTGAATGAACACTTGATGCATATAATCGCAGCAGTATGGGTTGTGCTTTTAGCGCTCAAAATGCGAAAAAGAGATTAGCAGTTCTAGTTTCTAGTTAGCTATTAGCACGCTATTTGGCGTTATAGTGTATTATTTGAATATCTTGCCAGCAGACACAAGATATTGATACAACATTGATTATGCATACATGTTCTTTAAAAATGACTTCTAAACATGGCAAAATAGTTGTATTTGTCACGACCAGAACAGGACTCTGCACACAGATGCAGGATTTTCAGAAACAGATATATATTCTGGACAGGGAAGTGGTCGAAAACGGGAGAAACAAAACAGGCTACCAAAATAAATTTAACCTGACCACTAATCTAACAAAAATACTAACAACTCAAAACGCTCCGACAATGGAGGGAATATGGGGCTAAGAACAAAAACTACTAAATACAACAAAAAGCGCTCCAACAGAGGCGATGCTTGGAAGCTAATCTTACCTGACAAAAGTTTACAAACAAAGAATCTCCAGTGGTTCAAAAGGTACAAAAAACGTGGCAATTAGAGATGTCCGATAATGGCTTTTTTGCCGATATCCGATATTCTGATATTGTCCAACTCTTAATTACCAATTCCGATATCAACCGATACCAATATATATTGTCATGGAATTGTCCGGGGTGTACCCCGCCTTCCGCCCGATTGTAGCTGAGATAGGCGCCAGCGCCCCCCGCGACCCCAAAAGGGAATAAGAGGTAGAGAATGGATGGATGGATGGATGGAATTAACACATTATTATGCCTAATTTTTTTGTGTGGTACTAATTTTTTTCGGTGTTTGCTTTTCATCCATCTGCCGCTTGTATTCATCATGTATCTCCTTATGATTCTTGAAGAGGTGGGAGATCATATTGCTCGTATTAAACAAAGACGTCTTGGTTCTTCCTTGCATAACCAACTTTTTGCAGTCATTGCAAATTGCCAGTTTTTGAGGCCATAAAGCATCGCCAGTAAACCTCTCATGCTGCAGTCATCAACTCCTGTGTTGTGTGTGGGAGAGGGGGGAGGGAAGAAGGGAGGAGCTTTGACTGGGTTTATAACCGTGTTTTACCGGCTATGTACCGCTCCGTACAGAGGTGTTTTAAAAAGTCATTAATTTTACTTTTAAAACCAATACCGATAATTTCCGATAACACATTTTAAAGCATTTATCGGCCGATATTATCGGACATCTCTAGTGGCAATGGCTCTAGACAAGACTGTGGCAAAGGAACGCTGGAGGTACGCACAAGAAGATACGTAACACTCTGGCACAGGACAGAAGGACGACGATACATTTATACACATGAGGCAGGGTGACACAGGTGGGCACAATCCAGAAAGACGTCAGACCTGTGATACAGGAGGAAGGGCAAGTGATCTGAAATGGGGGGGAGAGTCAGCATTCCAAAATAAAACAGGAAATGACAAAACACCATGAAACCAGACAATACTCAGGTGTGTCAGCATTTGTAAATTTAGACAATGTTGATGTTGAACGTTGGCTCCACGTTGTTGGTTGGGAAATTTCCATGGTCAATTGAACATCTCAATCTGACATTGAATTAATGTCGTCAAAAAGCATGTTGTTTCAACGTTGTATTTTTGTTGTAGAATTTTGGTTGTTATCCAGCCATTTTCTACCGTTTGTCCCTTTTGGTGTGTGCTGGAGCAATGACCAAAATTCAACGATCAACTCAACGTCAGAACCCATCAAAAAGCCTGTTGTTCCAACGTTAGGTTTGAGTTGCTCAATGTCAGGACATAATTCAACAAGTTCTCAACGTTCTTTTAACGTCTTGTGCCTGCTGGGTTAGTATTGCCCAAAACCAAGGTACCTGTAGGACCAGTTTAATTTAAAACTGTAATATTACCAATAATAATACTACAATAATAAAACCTCCAGGGGTCACCAACGCGGTACCCGCGGGCACCAGTTAGCCCGTAAGGACCAGATGAGTAGCCCGCTGGCCTGTTCTAAAAATAGCTCAAATAGCAGCACTTACCAGTGAGCTGCCTTTATTTTTTAAATGTTATTTATTTACTAGCAAGCTGGTCTCGCTTTGCTTGGCATTTTTAATTCTAAGAGAGACAAAACTCAAATAGAATTTAAAAATCCAAGAAAATATTTTAAAGACTTGGTCTTCACTTGTTTAAATAAATTCATTCATTTTTTTACTTTGCTTCTTATAACTTTCAGAAAGACAATTTTAGAGAAAAAATACAACCTTAAAAATTATTTTAGGATTTTTAAACACACACCTTTTAAATTCCTTCCTCTTCTTTCCTGACAATTTAAATCAATGGTCAAGTATTTTTTTTTATTGTAAAGAATAATAAATACATTTTAATTTAATTCTTCATTTTAGGTTTTGTTTTTTCGATCAAGAATATTTGGGAAATATTTCTTCAAACTTATTATGATTAAAATTCCCAAAAATTATTCTGGCAAATCTAGAAAATTTGTAGAATCAAATTTACATCTTATTTCAAAGTCTTTAGAATTAATTTTAACATTTTTGTTCTGGAAAATCTAGGAGAAATAATGATTTGTCTTTGTTAGAAATATAACTTGGTCCAATTTGTTATATATTCTAACAAAGTGCAGATTGGATTTTAACCTATTTAAAACATGTCATCAAAATTCTAAAATTTATGTTAATCAGGAAAAATTACTAATGATGTTTCATTAATTATTTTTTAAATTTTTTCCAAAAGATTCAAATTAGCTAGTTTTTCTCTTAATTTTTTGCGGTTGAATTTTGAATTTTAAAGAGTCGAAATTGAAGATAAACTATGTTTCAAAATTTTATTTTCATTTTTCTCCTGTATTCTCCTCTTTTAAACAGTTCTATTAAGTGTTTTTTTTCATTATTTATTCTCTACAAAAAACCTTCCGTAAAAGGAAAAAAAATGTACAACGGAATGACGGACAGAAATACCCATTTTTTATATATATATATATATATAGATTTATTTATTAAAGGTAAACTGAGCGAAATGGCTATTTCTGGCAATTTATTTAAGTGTGTATCAAACTGGTAGCCCTTCGCATTAATCAATACCCAAGAAGAAGCGCTTGGTTTCAAAAAGGTTGGTGACCCCTGGGTCAGAGTGTCCGCCCTGAGATCGGTAGGTTGTGAGTTCAAACCTCGGCCGAGTCCTACCAAAGACCATAAAAATAGGACCCATTACCTCCCTGCTTGGCACTCAGCATCAAGGGTTGGAATTAGGGGTCAAATCCCCAGAAATAATTCCCGGGCGCGGCACCGCTGCTGCCCACTGCTCCCCTCACCTCCTAGGGGTTGAACAAGGGGATGGGTCAAATGCAGAGGACAAATTTCACTACACCTAGTGTGTGAGACAATAATTGGTACTTGAACTTAACTTGATAAGACACCAGTTGCCCCTATAACACAAAGACGACACAATGTTTATATTTTAACATTCAACTTATTTTACAGACATTCGTTTATGAAATGTAAAATATCAAAATGGACTTTTTGATTGTGTAGTATGAAAATAGTGGTGAAAATAGTTTGGACACCCATGCTGTAAAATGTAAAAAAACAACAACACAAGAGTTGTTTGTGTTTCAGAGGACAATACACATGGGTTTAGATTGGTGCCTTCAGTCGTCTCCCAGTGAAGCCGAGATCAGATTGGTCAGGACAGTCCAAAAGGTTCTACTATGCCGATATCATCCAGCACAGTTGGATATCTCCGCCATGGCCAAACAACTGGAGGAGGCAGAGGTACATGAAAATATAGTTTTGTATAGAATGTGTCCAATCAATAAATATAAACTCTATTTTAATGATTCACTAGTGGTACGTGGGCTTCATCTAATGGTACGCCAAGTAAATACTTAATTAAAGTACTGTTTTATTCTCTTCAATTCAAACACAGTGTTACTGTTCAAACTCTGTGTAATGTTACAACGGTCAAGAATATTACTTGTTTACTTAAACTTCTGCATTGTTTTTACTGAATACTTAGGCATACTATGCTACTGTATTTTAATGTTGGTCATTTTGGGGGTACTTGGAGAGCCAGGTTTTTGATAAGGTGGTACTTGGTGAAGGAAGTTTGAGAACCACTGCCCTATTCAATCTGTCTATTGCAGGACTACCAGCGTTGCGTGCTGCACCAAGTTGCCGCCATCAAAAGTGCAAGTTTATCTCAACTTTGTGGTCCAAATGCCCTGAAAAGACTGGAAGCCCAATGGAGTACGGCGCTTCTGGACGCCTCTGCCACAGTGCAGGTCAAAGCAGCCCAGCTGGATCGGGTCAGACAGTATCACACACAGCTGAAGAAAATCAAAGCTTTCCTGAAGGTTGTAGCGGCCCAGAAGAACAAAATGAATTTGTGAGTAAAGTCATGGTTGAAAACTTAAATATTCATCTTGGTAGTGATTGGGACTGGGTTTGTGCGATGTACACCATACACTTTTAATACTGTCGTCATATCGTGATAATGCATTTGATGACATTCTAGCTGTGTCCTGCAAATTTCACAGCGACAAGTGCATGACCACATCGTCAACGCAATGTAGCGGCTAACTAATATTTGCTTCCATGGCGACAAATAAAGTGCCATTATAACTGGAGGACAAGGAATAGCCAAACAGGAGGATGATACATTTCGCCATGCTAACCGCTAAGTGAGCGCTCAAGAATGTAAACATGGGTTGGCTGAGCGATACAAGTATCGATAAAAATGCCACTTATTAGATCAGTTTATGGCCAATACTTCAGAGGTTTGATACATTTTTTACAAAGTCAGGAAATAAGCCTCTTAATACTGAAAAAAAAAATGATTTAAATCAGAGCCAGTAGTAGTTTTTGCTTATATTTAGTTATTTTGCACTACTGAAATTAGTTTGCTTAAAATATTGTACATAATAAAATGGAATAAGGAAGTAATTAAAATATGTAATTGATATTGTTACCCTGCTATTCTTTATTTTTGTCTGATTATAATTGTGATCAAATATTGAATCATTCAATGATCATGAACACTTGAAATATCAGTATCAGCATTGATATGACCAATACTGCCCCAGTAAATACTTGGTATTGGATCAATAGTCAAATTTGTAGTATCACCCAAAACTAATTTAAAGTATCCAAATAACAGAAGAATAAGTGTTTATTACATTTTAACAGAAGTGTAGATAAAATTGATAGCATTGGAAATTTCAACATTACCTACAGGTAGTTTGGCTTAGTCCGCTCTTGGTGCTGCTGGAGTGATCGGCAAGTGCCGAAGTACAATGAGTTGGCACCTGGTGGTGACGTCACACGCCACCCACGTACCGGAACATTTCACGTTTTGGATTTCTTACGTGAGTTGGTGCTCGGGAAAACAGGCTGGGTTTGGTCAGTGGCAAAAAAATACTGGATTCGATAATGTATCCTCCTGTGAACAAACGTTTTCTGGCCTTTTTGTTTTGTCAGAGTTAAAGATTTAGTTTTGTCCTCTGCCGAGTACTCCAGTTCTCAAGATAATGATTTTCTCGGTTCTAACCAAGGTTGTACGGTTACCGGTACTAATAAAGTATCATGGTGCTAATGAATTCAAAACGGTACTATACTGCCTTTGAAAAATACCGGTACCATTTTTCATCCGTGCAGCGCTTTGTAAATCCGAGGAGCGTGTTAAGTGTGTCAGCGCGCACACACTCACAGAGCGCACAAGAAGAAACGTCAGAGGAAAAATGGCAAATAAAGGCAATTCCATTGGTTAATAAAAAGAGTGCATGAAGCACAATTTGGAGGTATTTGGGCTTCAAAACTATCAATCAAGGGACCCTTTAAATACTACAAGAGTGCCACGCTGGCTCGGATTAAAGTATGATTGGCATGATTAAAATATTACCACCTATGCGTCAAACTTAGATAAACAATTAAAAAACAGTCAGATCAACAGGTAATAAAGTTCCCCCGCTGTGTACATTCAGATACATACAATGCCAAAAATTAGCACAGTCCAAACCGCCCACGTAAGATAAAGTAATGAAAATGAAATGACTGAACTTTGTAACAAATTGCTACAATTTGGGTTTTATCTTTAACAATGTGTTTTTAATTTAATTTTCCTGAAGGAACTCTCCTGAAGGAATCAAAAAAGTACTATCTATCTATCTATCCATCCATCTATCCATCTATCTATCTATCTATCTATCTATCTATCTATCTATCTATCTATCTATCTATCTATCTATCTATCTATCTATCTATCTATCTATCTATCTATCTATCTATCTATCTATCTTTTACCTGCAATATGTCTTATCTGTGTACTTGTAGTCATATTATTGTTTTTAGTGTTTACAAATTGGGTTTTTCTTAAAGCATAGACCAAATGTGTCAACCATAAATCATAAAGCATAATGCCAATAAAGTCTTGTATTATATTCTAACCTAATCCAAGATTTTCTCAGACTATATGTAAAATATACAATTGTACATTTTTCTTCAATGCAACAAGAAAAGCCCAATGCGTTTAATGCCTTTTAATTTTCATTTCAATCTTCTTAATCAGGGGTCTCAAACATGCGGGCCAATTGCGGCCCGCGAGACGTTATTTTGCGGCCCGCACTTTGATATGACAATTTATTGTTGGTGCGGCCCGCGAGTTTAATATGAACGGCGCCTGATGGCGTCATACTTGTCAACGCTCCCAATTCTCACGGGAGACCCCTGAAATTCAGGGTATCCATTCTATCGAATTCCTGTTGAATTTTACCCAATCAACAATATTCAGGGGGTGCCATAATGGCACTGCCTTTAGCGCCCTCTGCATCCTGTACAAACAGCGTGCAAGCCCAGTTATTTGTTGCATCTAGCAATTTTTCATGCACTTGTGTTATTGCAAGATATATTTGATCAACAGCTACACAGGTCACACTGAGGGTGGCCATAAACATTTTTTTTTACACTGTTAAAAATATGCGCCACACTGTGAACCCACACCAAACAAGAATGACAAACACATTTCGGGAGGACATCCGCACCATAACACAACATAAACACAACAGAACAAATACCCAGAATCCCATGCAGCCCTAACTCTTCCGGGCTACAATATACACCCCCGCTACCACCAAACCCCCCCCCTTCTTGCGTCGGTTGAGGTGGTGTATATTGTAGCCCGGGAGAGTTAGTGCTGCAAGGTGTTGTGGGTATTTGTTCTGTTGTGTTTAAGTTGCGGATGTTCTCCCGAAATGTGTTTGTCATTCTTGTTTGGTGTGGGTTCACAGTGTGGCGCATATTTGTAACAGTGTTAAAGTTGTTTATACGGCCACCCTCAGTGTGACCTGTATGGCTGTTGACCAAGTATGTCTTCCAGTCACTTACGTGGATCTGCACAAGCCTCATGCAACATGTTACAGAGTCGGCACGCTGGTTGTGCGATGTAAAAGCGGACGCCATGACATGTTGTGGAGCAGTAGTTCTCAAATGGGGTACGCGTACCCCTGGGGGTACTTGAAGATAAGCCAAGGGGTAAGTAAGATGTTTTAAATATATTCTAAAAAATAGCAGCAATTCAAATATTCTTTATAAATATATTTATTGAATAATACCTAAACAAAATATGAAAGTAAGTTCATAAACTTAATACAACATAAAAATAATACAACAATGCAATATTCAGTGTTAACAGCAAAAAATTTTATGGACATGTTCCATGAATATTGATGTTGAAGATTTATTTTTTTGTGAACAAATGTTTAGAATTAAGTTGATGTATCCAGATGGATCTCTACTACAATCCCAAAAGAGGGCACTTTAAGTTGATGAATACTTCTATGTGTAGAAATCTTTATTTTTCAACAAGTTTTTTAGTTATTTTTTATAACTTTCTTTCCAAATAGTTCAAGAAAGACCACTTCAAAGGAGCAATATTTTCACTGTTATACAATTTAATAAATCAGAAACTTATGACATAGTGCTGTATTTTACTTTTTTCTCTCTTTTTTTCAACCAAAAATGCTTTGCTCTGATTAGGGGGTACTTGAATTAAAAAAAATGTTTACCTCTCTGAGCTGCTACCTTACCGTGGTAGAGGAGTTTGTGTGTCCCAATGATCCTAGGAGCTATGTTGTCTGGGGGCTTTCATGCCCCCTGGTAGGGTCTCCCAAGACAAACAGGTCCTAGGTGAGTGATCAGACAAAGAGCATCTCAAAGACTTCTATGGAATTACAACAAAATGAACTCAGATTTCACTTGCCCGGACACGGGTCACCGGGACCCCGCTCTGGAGCCAGGCCAGGAGTTGGGGCACGATGGCGAGCGCCTGGTGGCCGGGCCTGTCCCCATGGGGCCCGGCCGGGCACAGCCCGAAGAGGCAACGTGGGTCATCCCTCCAATGGGCTCACCTCTCATAGGAGGGGCCATAGAGGTCGGGTGCATTGTGAGCTGGGCGGAAGCCGAAGGCAGGGCACTTGGCGGTCCGATCCTCTGCTACAGAAGCTAGCTCTCGGGACGTGGAACGTCACCTCACTGGGGGGGAAGGAGCCTGAGCTAGTCTGCGAGGTAGAGAAGTTCCGGCTGGATATAGTCGGACTCACCTCAACGCACAGCAAGGGCTCTGGAACCAGTTATCTCGAGAGGGACTGGACCCTCTTCCACTCTGGCGTTGCCGGCAGTGAGAGGCGACGGGCTGGGGTGGCAATTCTCGTTTCCCCCCCGGCTCAAAGCCTGCACGTTGGAGTTCAACCCAGTGGACGAGAGGGTAGCGTCCCTTCGCCTTCGGGTGGGGGGACGGGTCCTGACTGTTGTTTGTGCTTACGCACCAAACAGCAGTTCAGAATACCCACCCTTTTTGGGTACACTCGAGGGAGTACTGGAAAGTGCTCCCCCGGGTGATTTCCTTGTTCTACTGGGGGACTTCAACGCTCATGTTGGCAACGACAGTGAAACCTGGAGAGACGTGATTGGGAAGAATGGTCGCCCGGATCTAAACCCGATTGGTGTTTTGTTATTGGACTTTTGTGCTCGTCACGGATTGTCCATAACAAACACCATGTTCAAACATAAGGGTGTCCGTATGTGCACTTGGCACCAGGACACCCTCGGCCGCAGTTCCATGATCGACTTTGTAGTTGTGTCATCGGATTTGCGGCCTCATGTTCTGGACACTTGGGTGAAGAGAGGGGCGGAGCTTCCTACCGATCACCACCTGGTGGTGAGTTGGCTGCGATGGTGGGGGAGGATGCCGGACAGACCTGGCAAGCCCAAGCGCATTGTGAGGGTCTGCTGGGAACGTCTGGCAGAGTCTCCTGTCAGAGAAAGTTTCAATTCACACCTCCGGGAGAACTTTGAACATGTCACGAGGGAGGTGCGGGACATTGAGTCCGAGTGGACCATGTTCCGAACCTCTATTGTCGAGGCGGCTGATTGGAGCTGTGGCCGCAAGGTTGTTGGTGCCTGTCGTGGCGGTAATCCCAGAACCCGTTGGTGGACACCAGCAGTGAGGGATGCCGTCAAGCTGAAGAAGGAGTCCTATTGGGTTCTTTTGGCTCATAGGACTCCAGAGGCAGTGGACGGGTACCGACGGGCCAAGCGGTGTGCAGCTTTAGCGGTCGCGGAGGCAAAAACTCGTACGTGCGAAGAGTTCGGGGAAGCCATGGAAAACAACTTCAGGACGGCTTCGAAGCGATTCTGGACCACGATACGCCGCCTCAGGAAGGGGAAGCAGTGCACTATCAACACCGTGTATGGTGCGGATGGTGTTCTGCTGACTTCGACTGCGGATGTTGTGGGTCGGTGGAGGGAATACTTCGAAGACCTCCTCAATCCCACCACCACGTCTTCCTTTGAGGAAGCGGTGCCTGGGGAATCTGTGGTGGGCTCTCCTATTTCTGGGGCTGAGGTTGCTGAGGTAGTTAAAAAGCTCCTCGGCGGCAAGGCCCCGGGGGTGGATGAGATCTGCCCGGAGTTCCTTAAGGCTCTGGATGTTGTGGGGCTGTCTTGGTTGACAAGACTCTGCAGCATCGCGTGGACATCGGGGGCGGTACCTCTGGATTGGCAGACCGGGGTGGTGGTCCCTCTCTTTAAGAAGGGGGACCGGAGGGTGTGTTCCAACTATCGTGGGATCACACTCCTCAGCCTTCCCGGTAAGGTTTATTCAGGTGTACTGGAGAAGAGGCTACGCCGGATAGTCGGACCTCGGATTCAGGAGGAACAGTGTGGTTTTCGTCCTGGTCGTGGAACTGTGGACCAGCTCTATACTCTCGGCAGGGTTCTTGAGGGTGCATGGGAGTTAGCCCAACCAGTCTACATGTGCTTTGTGGACTTGGAGAAGGCATTCGACCGTGTCCCTCGGGAAGTCCTGTGGGGAGTGCTCAGAGAGTATGGGGTACCGGACTGTCTTATTGTGGCAGTCTGCTCCCTATATGATCAGTGTCAGAGCTTGGTCCGCATTGCTGGTAGTAAGTCGGACACGTTTCCAGTGAGGGTTGGACTCCGCCAAGGCTGTCCTTTGTCACCGATTCTGTTCATAACTTTTATGGACAGAATTTCTAGGCGCAGCCAAGGCGTTGAGGGGATCCGGTTTGGTGGCCACGGGATTATGTCTCTGCTTTTTGCAGATGATGTGGTCCTGATGGCTTCATCTGGCCGGGATCTCCAGCTCTCACTGGATCGGTTCGCAGCCGAGTGTGAAGCGACCGGAAAAAGAATCAGCACCTCCAAGTCCGAGTCCATGGTTCTCGCCCGGAAAAGGGTGGAGTGCCATCTCCGGGTTGGGGAGGAGACCCTGCCCCAAGTGGAGGAGTTCAAGTACCTAGGAGTCTTGTTCACGAGTGGGGGAAGAGTGGATCGTGAGATCGACAGGCGGGTCGGTGCGGCGTCTTCAGTAATGCGGACGTTGTATCGATCCGTTGTGGTGAAGAAGGAGCTGAGCCGGAAGGCAAAGCTCTCAATTTACCGGTCGATCTACGTTCCCATCCTCACCTATGGTCATGAGCTCTGGGTCATGACTGAAAGGATAAGATCACGGGTACAAGCGGCCGAAATGAGATTCCTCCGCCGGGTGGCGGGGCTCTCCCTTAGAGATAGGGTGAGAAGCTCTGTCATCCGGGAGGAGCTCAACGTAAAGCCGCTGCTCCTCCACATCGAGAGGAGCCAGATGAGGTGGTTCGGGCATCTGGTCAGGATGCCACCCGAACGCCTCCCTAGGGAGGTGTTTAGGGCACGTCCAGCTGGTAGGAGGCCACGGGGAAGACCCAGGACACGTTGGGAAGACTATGTCTCCCGGCTGGCCTGGGAACGCCTCGGGATCCCCCGGGAAGAGCTAGACGAAGTGGCTGGAGAGAGGGCAGTCTGGGCTTCCCTGCTTAGGCTGTTGCCCCCGCAACCCGACCTCGGATAAGCAGAAGATGATGGATGGATGGTTTACAGGGGGTACATCACTGAAAAAATGTTGACAACCACTGTTGTAAAGGGACGGTAAAGGCAGTGCAGTCACGGCGCGCCCTTAATAATGTCGGCTGGGTGAAAATTGGGACAAATTCCGGAGAATGGTTGCATCGGTACATTGTTCGTAGGGGCACTGAAATTCAGGAGTCTCCCAGAAAAATTGTGAGGTTTGGCAAGTATGTTGCTAAGGTGGGAAAGCCATTCATAGAAGGGGAATTCATTAAAAAGTGCATGTTAGATTTTTTCAGAAATCTTTTCTTGCGGCCCAGCCTCACCCAGTTTCTGCATCCAGTGGCCCCCAGGTAAATTGAATTTGAGACCCCTGTTTTAAATGAAGCCAAAAATGATGTGTTTTTGTGTTACCCTTTATTTTGAAAAGTATCAAAATACATTTTGAAATCGGTACCAAAATATTGGTATGGAGACAACCGAAGTTTTAACTAATAAATAGTCTTTTATTTTGTTTTCTTTAGACATTCATTGGGAAGCAGCGTGCTACAGGCTGAAAAACTCAACTCCCTGCTGCAGTCTTTAGAGTGTTGCCAAGATATGTGGCAAGAGCTTCTTTCATTGAGCAGCCACTTAGCTGTCCATTTGAGTGACGCGGAAAGTTCTGGTGCTCTTCTTGCTCAGCTTGGAGATGTCCAGGATGATTGGAGGCTTTTGAAAGGAAGTATCAAGAGAGCCTTTTGGCACGCCGCTAACTCTTCATCACAGTCCTCCCGTCTTATGAGGGAGGCGAAACACCTAAAAGACAAAATCGAAGCCATCCAAGAATCCCTCCTGTCTCATGACACCAAAAGCACTTTTGAACTCCTTTGTCTGAGCACAAACCTAAAAATGTGTGCCCAGCTGCATGCTCATCTGCAGTCCATGTCAGATGAGCTTTTCCAGTTTTCTGTGGGACAGAAAGAGAAGTATGGCATCAAACATTACCTGGAACAATTGGGGACCTTACTGGGAGACACCAAAACCTCCATTTGTGATCTTGATGGTGTTTTTGAAGCTGGGAAACGGTTCAAAGAGTGGATCACATGGGCAAAGCAGATGGAATTCCACATTTTGATTGGCAAAAAGTTGTCACTTTTCCCAGAAGAAGCTTGTATTCAGATTGCTGAGATGGAGAGATATCGGACTAATTTAGTGACCAGAATGTCCGAAATGAAAATTGGGGAATCTTCTGACATTGACAATGAGGGCCAAATGTTAAATGCAGTAGAAAAATTGTATGAAACCATCATTGAAAGCTTGGATTGTGTTCTCCAAACAATGAAGACAAATCTACAGGAAAGGGAGAAACTATTATCCCAGTTTGATAGCATTGATTCATGGCTAGTAGAAACAGGTGCTAATAGAGAACCCTGTGCTCATGTTGACAATGTCTTGAGAGTTGATGTCAGCTCTCTGGAGGGCAAGTTGGAAAGTCATCAATTGGCTGTCGCTGATATCAAAAAACATCTTAACATGGTCAATGTTTTGGAGAAAAGATGTAAGGACATAGCAGAGAGCCTAAGCCCTGGAGAGAGCCGCTACCTTGTCAACAGGCTCTCTGGCATCTGGACTGAATTAGATGGATTGTTGGCACAACAGACAGCAACCAGCTGGCATTTGGAAGAGTTGATTCATGAGCGTACATCTTCTGATGAGGAACTAGTGACTGTTGGTGATAGTCTGAAGAACATAACCTCTTGTTTGGACAAGCAAAGGTTCCCTATGACACAGGATACACTCTCAACAATTACACTCCTGAAGCACATGCTCATAGAGCACCAGTGTCAAGTGCAGGAAATTCAACACTGCAAGGAGGTGCAGCGTAGCTCTTTGCTGTGCACCATTGGAGAATTGCAAGACAGGTGCAAAGTCATTAGCGTTCACGTCTTTGAGCAAGACAAGTATCTGCAACTGAAGCAACAAATGGAGGATTCAAGGGACAATGGAAAAGAGCAAATCCAGCAGGCTAAAAAGAAGACGTTAAGTTTGGGTGAGAGGTTTCAAGTGTGCCAGGTGCTCTTAGTCGAGCTCCCAATGATGAAGACACAGTGTCAAGAAGCAGCAGACCAACTGGAGGTGATAGCTCAAGAGCTCGACCCAACAAAGCTGAACTCAGAAAGGCAGGGCATTCGGCGCACTGTGGAGATGTTGGTCTCTTGGGAGAACGCTGCGTCAGATGAAATAAAACATCTGGAATGCCAGCTTCTTCTGGGCCTGCGATTTTCTTCCGAACTTCCTGCTTTAATGGACTTTTTCCAAAAAACGACAAAGGAGCTGCAAGGCAGCGAATCGGTCCGTCCAGATGAAAAGGCCATCGATGTTGCGCTGCTGCGGCGTTGGGTCATCTGGAGAAACATTGAGTCTGGGATGAGAGTGTTGTATGTTTTAGCCTGGAAAGGGAATATGAACCTGAAAAGTCACGGAGAGTTGCAGTTACTCCGAGATGCTGCCATGAAGGAATGTCGTGATCAGATGGTAAGCGCTCATGTTTTTAATACAGCGTAACTGTGAGGGTCGAACCTATTCACTCTGAAATTCTTCCCCAATGACTTAAACCTTCACTGGATTAAGATCCACCATTGTCTTGTCTCGTAAGCAACTACACAGAACGCTATAATGTTAAAGCCAAAGCTAAGTAGATCTGTTGGAAACCATGACACTGGTATAAATCTGATTACAGTCCCCACCTTGGTATCAATATTATAAATATTTAGATCGATGCACCCACCCTTACGCCTCACACACTGACCACCAGAAGTCAGTCTTCCATCAACAAATAGAGGTAATCTTGTTATGTTTGCTGAATTAAAGCATCACTTAAGTTTTGGTTGATTTTGGAGACGCCAGTGGAACACAGCGGTAGTGTTTTGCCAGAAAAAAGACCACAGTTCCCATGAGGAATAGTGAATATAGCGTCAAACTGACATGATGTCCGCTGTAATATTGGCACAGATGACAAATATTACGTCTCTAATGGCTACGCTGGTGTTAAATAGCCAACACTATCAAGAAATGATCTTGGATTGTTACAAACATGACGCTAATAGCAAGAATGTAATGGGGTGGATGCAGGTCCGAAGCAAAGAAAGACAGACGGGAGAGTTTTTTTTGAAGGAAGTAGTGTGGAACATTTCCGATAGCTAACATTAGCATTATCATTTTGATTTGAGCATCGAAAGTCACTCAATAGTTTAGCAGGATCAGAGCTAAAGCCGCATCACCCAAATATCCCTCCTCATCTTTGAGCTCATGCCATCGAGTGAAAGACGGTGCTAATATTGATCCTTGACTGTCCTTTTATCCAGGTAACCTCCCTTTTTCTTTTTTGGTCTCCTCAGACAAAACTATTTGTTTCTTTGATTGTTTTGCAGCTTCGGCCATGACAGCAAAAATTGCACGTAGGCGTTCTTCTTTAAGTTTTCTGGCAGCACGCAGGCGTTCTCATTGACATCTGTCTTTTTAACGAATGGGGGAAGTGGGAGTGAGGTAACATTTAATAATAATAATAAAGGATTAGATTTATATCGCTCTTTTCTATTATTAGATACTCAAAGCGCTCACAGAGAAGTGGGAACCCATCATTCATTCACACCTGGTGGTGGTAAGCTACATCTGTAGCCACAGCTGCCCTGGGGTAGACTGACGGAAGCGTGGCTGCCAGTTTGCGCCAACGGCCTCTCCGACCACCACCTATCATTCATTCACCAGTGTGAGCGGCACTGGGGGTAAGGGTGAAGTGTCCTGCCCAAGGACACAACGGCAGCGATTTGAATGTCAATAGGCGGGGAACGAACCTGCAACCCTCAGGTTTCTGGCACGGCCGCTTTACCCACTACGCCATGCCACCCCACATTTGTATTTTTTTGTGTGGCAGGGTTCATGCCACCATCCTCAAAGTAGCTAAGTACCAGTGAGAGCAATACAGACCTCCTCAGGCCTTGACAGACGTGTCATTCAACTAGTTGTAAGTCCCGAAAGTTACAAAAATATTTTTTGAAGGTTGAAAAGTTACTTAGTGCTGCTTTAAAGGCCTACTGAAACCCACTACTACCCACCACGCAGTCTGATAGTTTATATATCAATGATGAAATATTAACATTGCAACACATGCCAATACGGCTTTTTTAGTTTACTAAATTACAATTTTAAATTTCCCGGGAGTTTCGTCTTGAAAACGTCGTGTAATGATGACGTGTGCGCAAGACGTCACGCGTCTTTAGGAAGTATAAGCGCTACGCGCACACACAGCTAAAAGTCGTCTGCTTTAACGGCATAATTAAACAGTATTTTGGAGATCTGTGTTGCTGAATCTTTTGCAATTTGTTAAATTAATATTGGAGAAGTCACAGTAGAAAGATGGAGTTGGGAAGCTTTAGCCTTTAGCCACACAAACACGGTGATTCCTTGTTTAAAATTCCTGGAGGTGAAAATTTACTATGGATCAGAGCGCGGTCAAGCGAACATGAATCCAGACCAAATTTCAACCAGCAGGTTTCGGTGAGAAAATTCTGGTTAAAAAGTCGCTTCTTACCGGAGAAAAGCTGAGCTTGGGCCGTCCATGAAGCTGCCATCGACTCCCCTGACACATTGGCGTCAAGACACCCGTGGACACACCCCTCGACTAGCAGGTAATATTAAACTCACTAAAACACTAGCAACACAATAGAAAGATAAGGGATTTCCCAGAATTATCTTAGTAAATGTGTTTAAAAACATGGGAATCCATCCCAATGCAATCGCGTTTTTTTTTTTTCTCTAGTCCGTCGCTATCAATATCCTCAAACACAAATCTTTCATCCTCGCTCAAATTAATGGGAAAATTGTCGTTTTCTCGGTCCGAATAGCACTTTTTCACAATAAAATCAATGTGAATATGTGCGGAGCCCCCACACTTGCGACGTCATCGTCTGCGACTTCCGGTAGAGGCAGGGCTTTTCTCTTAACACCGACACTTTATCGTTGATGTTCTCTACTAAAACCTTTCAGCAAAAATATGGCAATATCGCGAAATGATCAAGTATGACACAGAATGGACCTGCTATCCCCGTTTTAAATAAGAAAATCTCATTTCAGCAGGCCTTTTAAGCTGTGGTGAGATTCACTTTACCGCTGTTCAAACTCTTGAGTTTATGTTTAATGTTGGAGGCATATTAGTCCCCCCCCCAAAAATAAATTTTAACAAGTGTATGACAACATTGGTGTTCGACTTTCAAGGTTCCACTGTATTTGAGCTTCTCAAATGTTGTGTTTGTTGACCAGATGGTCTTGAATTTATATTTAACAGGAAAGTTTGTCGAAGGCACGAGAGTCTTTAAAGGATTACCAATGGGCGGCTCAGGGAGCGATTCGCTTCCTTCACAATGCTGAAATGACATTTTTATCAGCACCTGGTGGATTTCTGGACTGTACCGAGGAGCAACATCAGACTCAGCAGGCCATTGAAGCCCTCGAAGATGGATTTCAAGCCCATATCCAGCACCTTGTTGAACTGGTGCCCCAACAACCCTGCCTTTCTCGTGCCAAGTCTGAAGATCTGCACATCAGCATAGTCAGCCAGTTGCTGGTGGGACGAGCCATTCTGGAGGCTCAGGCTCAGCTCAGACTGGAATCCTTGCAAAGGTTTTGGCTCTTATTATTATGCCTTGTGTCCATGTTTGGGGTTTACAGGATAATTAACAAAAAGCTGTACTTGACAGATGCGAACTTCGACAGCAAAGCCACAGGGTTGGTCATCTAGACATACAACAACATCTGACTGGATTTGAAGCAAAGCTTTATGAATGTGCTTCAGAAGAGGTGACCTCATATGATAAATGTGCTGCACAACACAAAAGAGTTAAGGTAAGTTTAAGGTTAAGGCCAATCCAAACTTATCATGCCTTGTCTCCTATATGCGCTTTCATTTATTCAAGTTATGTTTAATCCCCCATCAAGGGGTTGATGGAAGGTGTTTGCGACCTCGCCGGCAGAATAGAAGAACTCCAAATCAGATGTCCCATACGGGGTTGTGGGATTGGAAAAGATGGTGAACTCGGTGCCCTCTGGAGGCGCTGGGTGTCGTTGCGGCATGGTGTTGGTCTCCTCATGGCACACACGGATCAGAGAGTAGAGGAATGGAAAGACATCACAACGAGTGTAAGTCTAGGTTTTTTTTACTATCAATGGTATGTTGCGTGTGATCTACTGATGTGCAATTGTTAAGTTGTGCAGACCGCTTATTTAAGTGAGTGTTTTACTATACATTCATGTTAACATGCTCCTACTTGTTGCAATTTGATTTGTTTCAAACATGCAGCAGACATGTACCACTTTTTATGGGCATTTTACAAGCAGTCCTGCGGTACATCTACATTGAAACCACTTTTTGTGGTGCAAGAAGGTGGGAGAGGCGCCGGCACTGACTGCAAATGTGAATGAGAATATTCCTGAAAATCCATATTGCAAAAATGTTTTTCCCATAGGAATTATGTTAAAAATATATTTTCTATTACAGGGCTGTCCTAAATACAACCCAGGGCATGTTCAGTCGGCCCCCCGAGATGTTATGAGTTTCATCAATAATCTGGCTAGAAGGGTGTTTCCATCCATCCATAACTGACAATATAATCACTTTAATTTTGCTGCTATTTTTTGGACAGCGTAAGCAAATCAGGTCAATGACCATGAATTGTGTTTTGAAATGCTAGCAGCACGGCATTTTTTATTTGACCCAATCCAAACAACCTTCCCTACTCATAGTGCCACAAAACAAAATAAATAAATAAAATGCAACTAGAACAAACGTCAACACACATGGTCACACACAACACAACCTCCTCATTTAACTTTGTGGATGTTATAAAAAAATGCCCAAGCACCATACAAATTCAAGATTACCCCCATTCATTACAATGCATGATTAGGACAATGCAAAACACTCTCTACATACTTATCCATGTTTCACGCATTTTAGCTGCTTGATATTTCTGATGGATTACAAAACTTTAAGGAGGTCGTCAGGGAAGTAAACAAGGTAGGAGTATAACTTTCACATACTGTCAATAATCAATTATAATATTTATTAATTATATATCCATTATATTAATATAATCTGTAAACATATATATAGGCTATGGACATTGTTACTTTACATGCAGTCGGCTTTCTATTAGCCCAATGCAGCCCCCAAGTCAAAAAGTTTGGACACCTGTTTTATTAGGAAAAAAACTAATGTCATTAAAAAAACACAAGCAGGAACAAAAACTCATCAATTGAATTTGTTTTAACCAGTGCACAAAGTCAACCAGCCGCTTTAATATTATAAAATTATATTTCTGAATAGATTATAGGTCTGATATTTTTATTTTTGACAGTCCATATACAGTATGTTGACAAGCACATGGGGGTGGACCTGCTGCACAATCGCCTCCTTTCTCACAGCCGTGTGTGTAAATGTCAGTTTGCACATACTTTTCAGGCGTTCTAAATAAAGACACCAAATGGCACTTGCAGTTGAGATTTTTTTTTGATAAATCAAGCTGCATGTGCAGAATAATTATATTTGCATTTTCTTCTCAAATTATTGTGGGTGTTGTGATGATCAGCAGCTATTCTGCATATTCATGAAGACACGATAAATGGATGGCACTCTGTATTATATTATTATTATTTATCATATTTATCTTTATGCTTTAATATCAATTTTCCTAACCAAATATCAATACTTATGATAAATTAGTTCAGGAGTGTGCAAACTTTTTCCACTAAGGGCCCCATGCTGAAAAGTCAAAGTATGAAGGGGCCATATTGATATTGTTTTATTCCAAAAAATGCTCAAAACAGATGTCAGCTTTGTATTATAGGTGACTATAAGTATAAGTTTATTATATATATGTGTATATGTATATATATATATATATATATATATATATATATATATATATATATAGATATATATATATATATATGTGTATATGTATGTATGTATATACTGTATATATGTGTATGTATGTATATATGTGTATATGTATATATATATATATATATGTATGTATGTATGTATATACTGTATATATATGTATGTATGTATATATGTGTATATGTATATATATATATATATATATGTATGTATGTATGTATATACTGTATGTATGTGTATGTATGTATGTATATATGTGTGTGTATATATATACATATACATATATTTTTATTAATTATTATATTGAACATTTCAGCTTTTTCTCATTCCCTACCAATTTTAATGGAATGTTGCTTTTCCCCCATGTAAGAATAGAATAAAAATAACAATGTAATTGGGTAATTCCATAACCTAGTGTGTCAAAAAATCTGCCTCTATTAAAATATTCAGCTACATATTTAACAGTGTTTATTATTGCATAAATACGCATTATTTTATTTTTCTGATTAACTAACTAATTGTATTTTATTTTTTATTTTGAGAGCTTCTATAAACATTTTTTATTAAAAAATGATAAAAACATATAAACATACATATATATATACACACACACACACATATATATATACATACACATATTTAAAGACAAGACGTTATAGATGACAAAGTACATTATTATTAAATATTCGTTAAACATTTCAGGTTTTTCTCTTTACATTCCGAATTTTACACTTATAAAGCACAATTTTTTTAATTTTAGAAAACACATTTGGTATATTTATTTGCACAAAGTATCGGTATCAGATTGATATTGCCAATACCAGCCTGAATTTGATGAGGTATTGGATCGGAAAGAAAATCAGTGGTATCGCACAGCACTAATGCAAACCTTTAGTAGATCAGGCCCCAAGTCTTCTTCCTGTTTACATCATGGCACTGCTGCTGACCAGTAAGAGAGGTGGATGTCAGTTTGTTGTGGATTAGATGTACCATATGATTAGGAATGGAACAATTACAAATCATATTACTCCAGGATATCTTCTTCATTGTCTGAGTTAACCTAGCTAAACATTTAATCGGTCGGATAATTTATTCTATTCTATTATATAATCACATGATTAGCCAAGCCTGGATTTTCTAATCTTGTTCATGTAAAAGGGGCGAAGTTAGCAGCAGCTAACCAATCCCAATCATGAACACTGTCCCGACAACACAGCAGTTTACTTCACTCGGGGTTAGCAGGATCTAGCATTTTTAGCTATTATCTGCATTAAAAGGAAATTGTTTCTATTTTGGCCAATGTCCACCTTTTCACAAGCTGCACGCTGCATAATAATAAAGATACCATACTGTATGTTCTTCCGTAGGTGGAGCAGTGTTGCAGCTCTCTGTCTACCCTCCAGGCCAAGGTGCCGGACTCCTCCACTGGTATCTTCACCCAAGATGAAGTCCGGAAGCTTCTGGCCCAGGCTGAGCAGCAGCAGGTTAGTCTGGAACAAGAGCGTCAAGCTTTGGCCTCCCTGGAGCACAGGCTGGAACACGCCTTGAGCTTAACCACCTCTAAAGAGGCCAGCAGACTACCTGGTCCCTTTGGCGAAACACTTGTGAAGATTCAAGAAAACATTACACGGTCAGTTTGCTTCAGAGACACACAGGAAATTACCCTTTTTAGCAGGGACACTAAAAACTTTTCTTTTTACAGTTTGAAGGAAAGAAACCTCCATGTGATAGCTGTTGCCCAGATGGAAGAGAAGGAGCGACAACAGGTTGAGGAGAAGATAGAAGAGGTGGAGAAAAACGTATTCACCATCCTCTCCATGTTGGACACCAACATGAGTTCACAACAACACCAGGTGGACTGTTACTCTATATATCAGCCAGCATGAATATCTTTGATGATTTCATTGTAAAAAACAAAGCGGCAAATGTAATAGGCAAGTGCTGAGTACTAGTACAGCCAACATTTTAGAGCGCATGTATAGATAAAGCTGCTTGATGCTGACCAAGGATTTATACATAGTACCAGTTCTTTTTGGTACTGGGTCTTCATTGGGTTGCACCGCAGCTACGCATAATAAGGGTCACGGATGGGCCCCTTCATTTGACGCAACAATGAGGAAAAACAATGATGTTTAACCACGTGCTGCACAAAATAAGACAATGCTGAAGTTGACTTCCCATTTGCCAGCCTTCGATTTGAATGGTGGGCTCCCAGTACAGATCTCCAACTCAAAACTAATTTTATGAACAGCTAAACGAGGGATCAGCTGATTTAGGAAATTCTGAAGTGATGCTGATCTGTGATTTGAACACCAACAACCTTAAAAAAGATACTCCTATCTACAAATCTTTCAGTAATTACTGTCAGCTACATAGCCTGAAACAGCTGCTCACTCAATTCACACGGGTGTGCCCTGCTGCTCAAACCGTCATTGATTTGATTTTGAAATCAGACCAGAACAAGATCTCCAGAAGCGGTGTAATCGAGTGCGGAATAGGAGATCACTTCATCATTTTCTGCACACGTAAAATTTAGAAATCTGTATCAGATTGTCACAACATAATAAGATTCAGATCGATGAAAAAGTACACCAGTGAACCTCTTACAGCAGCCCTGCAGAGACTGGAGTGGTGAAATGTATTAAATTGCTCATTGGTTGAAAAAGCATGGGCATGTTTCAAATCCAACTTCCTGCATATATCTGACCAGCTATCACCCATGAAAGCTTCCAGGGTAAAATCCAGAACAGAACCCTGGATCAATGCAGACATAATAGAAGCCATGAAATTTAGAAATGACAAACATGCCAAGTTCACTAAAAACAAAACTGAACTGCTCCTTAAAGAATACAAAAAGCAAAGAAACAAAGTAACTAATATGATCAGGAAGGCCAAAATACTTCAACGAAAAAATAGCGGAAAATAAAAATAACCCGCAAAAACTCTGGAAGACGCTGAAACAATTGGTCCATAGCAGTCTCATAACAATAACCACCAACCTCAACTTGAAAATAAACTCACTCATCACAGACAAACTGAATGTGGCAAATTGCTTTAACAGATTAGATTTACTCAACCATCGCTTCCACATTGTTAAGCAAATTGCCCTCACATTCAGGCCTCTACGGTGAACAGCACATCCAAGACTTTTACAAAAACAAAGGGGTACGCAAGGATGACTTCAAGTTTGTCAAAGTTAAAACTGAGGAT
>NC_084634.1:26302653-26387653 GCF_033978795.1 Nerophis ophidion
AGCCTGGGTCCAAGTAGCGCACCACGGATCCCCCCTATGTTCCACAGCCACAGGGAGGCCTTTTCTGCGGCCTCAAGGATGTTCTTGGTGGCTTTTCTCCATTGCAGTCCTCTAATGCCAAGGATTCTGAACACACTCTGTAGTGAGTGACCAACAAAACCTCTGCACCCAATTTCGACTGGTTTACAGCGGGCTCTCCAGCCGTTACTCCGACACTCTGCAGTGAGCTCAGTGTATTTGGCCCTCTTTCGCTCATTTGCTTCGTCAATCCGCTCCTCCCAGGGGACAGTCAGCTCCAGTAGCACCACCTGCTTGGTTGACTCCGATGTTAAAGGCCTACTGAAACCCACTACTACCGACCACGCAGTCTGATAGTTTATGTATCACTGATGAAATATTAACATTGCAACACATGCTAATACGGCCTTTTAGGTTTACTAAATTGCAATTTTAAATTTCCCGCGAAGTGTCCTGTTGAAAACGTCGCGGTATGATGACGCGTGCGTTTGACGTCTCAGGTTGTACCGGACATTATTTTCCAGCCTGATCCAAGTTATAAGTAGTCTGCTTTAATCGCATAATTACACAGTATTCTGGACATCTGTGTTGCTGAATCTTTTGCAATTTGTTCAATAAATAATGGAGAAGTCAAAGTAGAAAGATGGCGGTGGGAAGCTTTAGCCTTTAGCCATACAAACACAGCCGGTGTTTCCTTGTTTAAAATTCCCGGAGGTGAAACTTTACTATGGATCAGAGTGGTCAAGCGAACATGGATCCCGACTACATGTCTACCGGCAGTTTTCGGTGAAAAAATTGTGGTATAAAGTCGCCTCTTACCGGAGATCAGCTGAGCTTGCGCCGTCCATGCAGCTGCGTGACTTCCCTCAGAGACTCTGGCGTCAAGACACCTGTGGCCACACCTCTCCGACTTTAGGTACTATTTAATTTCACTAAAACACTAGCAACATAATAGCAGATAAGGGATTTGCCAGAATTATCCTAGTAAATGTGTCTAAAAACATCTGAATCGCTCTCACTTGCCCTCGCCTGTTTTTTTGTTTTTTTTCAAACTGTTTTTTTTTCTTCTAGTCCTTCACCATCAATATCCTCATCCACAAATCTTTCATCCTCGCTCAAATTAATGGGGAAATTGTTGCTTTCTCGGTCCGAATTGCTCTTACTGCTGGTGGCTCATATTGTAAACAATGTGAGGATATAATGGCCCTACAACCCGTGACGTCACGCGCACATTGTCTGCTACTTCCGGTCAAGGCAAGGCTTTTTTATTAGCGACCAAAAGTTGCGAACTTTATCGTCAATGTTCTCTACTAAATCCTTTCAGGAAAAATATGGCAATTTCGCGAAATGATCAAGTGTGACACATAGAATGGACCTGCTATCCCCGTTTAAATAAGAAAATCTAATTTCAGTAGGCCTTTAACACCATGTGTGGGCGCAGTGACGTGGCAGCGATATTGGCCGGGAACTTGAGTTGCTTTCCCAGGTCAACATGGAGCTGCCAGTCACGAGCGGTCGCGAGGAGCCCTCCTGAGAAGTTTGGCTGGCGGTTTGCCTTCTGTCCTGCTCTGATGAAGGTGATTGACTGCTTCGGAGCGGCCCTGGGACTTGCTGTTTTATATCATTCGCGCAGATAGAATCCGCCAGGTCTTTTAAAACTCGGTCGTGGCGCCAGCGATACCGCCCCTCCCCTAGTGCCTTTGGGCAACAACTCAGGATATGCTCAAAGGTGCCCCTCCTCTGGCACGGTTTGCCCTCCTGAGTGTCTGCTAGGCCTACAAATTATTGCGGATAAACAATATTATTTTTAGCATTAATTTCAGAGCAAATTAACGGGGGAATGCATTCTAACTTTTAATTAAATGTATAAATAAATATGTGTATGCTAAATGTTGGCAACATCTTAAAAAACTTTAGCATAAAGGTTTATGCGTCAACCTTTTCTGCTACATGACTTGGGTTCTACTCCCAGCAGCGTCATTGTTATTAAATGTCAGCAACTGTTACAAAAATATTCACTCCATACTTTGTGGTGGTACGTTACGATAGTAGCTACAGCTGCCCATGGTGTAGACCAGTGATGTCAAAGTCAATTCTATGGCCCCCGTGATGATATCTGATTAGTATTAGAACCAGCCTGCAGGCCACAGCTGCCTGCTGCTGTTTTGCACGCACCAATACTCCTTCAGTGTTGGCGCTAGGAATTGTCAAAATGGGGTCCCCAGGACCCCATCAAGTCATAAAAATGGGGTACATTTTTGGGGTCCCACTTTTTTGTAATCGTTTTGAAAACAAATGATATATGTATGCATTATCCTGTTATAACTCACATTATATTTTATGTTTTGGAAAAAGGTTGTCATAAAGGTTACTTAATTAAAACAAAAATAATACAACAAAAAAACACATTTTTATATATATATATATATATGTATATGTATATGTATATGTATATATATTGAGTTATAAACATTCAATCACTTTCTTCTTTCCTTCATGGATCTAAACTTTACCGCTGCCTGTATTTTTTTCTATATTTTTATTGTAGTATTTTCAGAATGTGTTTGTTCTATTTTTGGCCAAAGTAAGACAAAGAAAACAATATGAAGTTGTCTTTTTTATTTTATTGCTATGATTTTAATAGTCCGGCCCGCGTGTGCACAGATTTTCCTCCATGCGGCCCCTGAGCTAAAATTTGTTTGAAACCCCCGGTGTAGACTGATGGGTTTATGGGTGCCACTAATGCCAGACTAGGTGCCTCCCCCTGTGCCACCCCTGGGGGAAAAAAGTCTGTACACGGCACTTTTTGTACCTGGCACATACTAATACCATTAAAACCAGAGGGAATAATATGTGTGTGTGCGTATAGATAAGAAACAGAGTGAGATCATCGTTTTTATCTTTTTCATGCAAAACCAAGGTCACTTCTAATCTTCTAAAGCGTTCCATTATGCTCAAAGGAAGGAAGACACTTTTATCCACATTATCAACTTTTAAGTACAACTCTGCATCCTCACTGTGTTTTCTAGATTCCCACCTGTCTTCAAGAGTTCGAAGACCTTCTGTGCAGCGCCACACGTTGGTTAGGTGAGGCCCCAGCATGGCTAAGTACTACCTGCTTAGACTTGACAGCCAGAGGCCTCCAGAGTCACGCAAACTCCCTTCAGGTGTGTAACTCCAAACGTCCAAACATGTAAACATCGTTTACATTTTTGTACTTGCTGATGTCCCTTTGCATACACCAATGTAGTATGTCATAAAAGTAACATTTTTGTTGTAGACTTAGACTTCCTTTTTTATTGTCATTTAAATTTGAACTTTACAGTACAAATAAGAACAACATTTTGTTGCATTAGCTCTTGGTAGTGCAGGATAAAAAAAGCAACAAGGTGCAGATACAAATAAATAGATTACTGTACAGATAAATACATTGCACTTTTTCACATGTGTCCATGTTTATGGATGTATGTTATATTGTCTTTTTTATTCCAGCGAGTTAATACATTTTGGGGGAAGTTGAGGGGATAATTTATTTATGATGCGTTCAAAAGTCTTACGACCTGAGGGAAGAAGCTGTTACAGAACCTGGAGGTTCTGCTACGGAGGCTGCAGAACCTCTTCCTAGAGTCCAGCAGTGAAAACAGTCCTTGGTGGGGGTGGGAGGAGTCTTTGCAGATTTTCTGAGCCCAGGTCAGGGAGCGGCTTTTTGCAATTCCTGGATAGGAGGAACAGGAATCCTGATAATCTTTTCTGCCGTCCTCACCACTCTCTGGAGAAACTTCCAGTCTCAGGCATTGCAGGCTCCAGTCCAGACAGAAATGCTGTTGGTCAGCAAGCTCTCTATAGTGCCTCTGTAGAATGTGGTGGGAATGGGAGGAGGGAGCTGGGCTCTTTTCATCCGACGCAACAAGTGCATGCGCTGCTGAGCTCTTTTTACAAGAGCTCCGGTGTGTAGAGACAAGGTTATATTGTCAGTGATCTGCACCCCCAGGAACTTGGTTCTGCTTACCATCTCCACCGCTGTGCCGTTGATGAAGAGTGGCGCGTGGCTGGACTGGTGCTTCCTGAAGTCAACAATGATCTCCTTGGTCTTGTCGACGTTCAGGACCAGGTTGTTGGTTTTGCACCAGTCAACCAGATGTTTCACCTCCTCCCTGTAGTCCATGTCGTTATTGTCTCGGATGACGCCCACTACTGTCGTGTCGTCCGCATACTTGTATTACATCTTCTTGAAACTTAAATATACTTTAGTCAGCATACAGCTTGTACAGCAGTATATATATATCCAAGATTCATTTCTAAAGTGAATATTTATTAACATGTGAGTGGTGTATTTACCTTCATGAGATGCCATAGACATCCTTTCAATTATGTTCTTTCTGTGACATCCATCTCCAGTTGGTGTTGGATGATTCCACAAGAATCAGGAGCACTCTGAAAGACTACAGGCCAGTGTTGGCCGAGATCTCTACTGTGTGTGACCTCAGTGCACAGGAGGAGCATATGGACAGCATGGACCAACAGGTTGAAAAGATGCAAAAGAACATTCTGGAGAACCTAGAGAAACTCCTGGAAGATGTCAGGGTATGATCTATATTTTCTGTTTAAAAAGTGCATTCTAAGCTTTAGTGTTTAGTGGTGGCGTGTGGTCACTGGAGATGCTTTTCTGCTAAAATCAGGATTTTGTCAGTGTGAGGAAAACTTAAAAAACGTAAGCCCCCTTTCAATCCATTAGGACATGGAAAGTTATACCAGGACATCCAATAAAACAGCGGTTTGTCATGTTGCAAGGTTACAGACTGAGATAAACAAATACCTTTCAGACGGATGTAGTATAGTTTTGCAGACTCCAGTCACAATAAATAATCATAAGCATATCATCTTTATTATCATCTTTGGAAAGGCAGACTCATTAGCAGCGATCATATTAAATTTGATTAGATTGTGCCGATACATGTAGTGGCCAACAAGATCAATCAATCAATCAATCAATGTTTACTTATATAGCCCTAAATCACTAGTGTCTCAAAGGGCTGCACAAACCACCACGACATCCTCGGTAGGCCCACATAAGGGCAAGGAAAACTCACACCCAGTGGGACGTCGGTGACAATGATGACTAGGAGAACCTTGGAGAGGACGAAAGCAATGGATGTCGAGCGGGTCTAACATGATACTGTGAAAGTTCAATCCACAATGGATCCAACACAGACGCGAGAGTCCAGTCCAAAGCGGATCCAACACAGCAGCGAGAGTCCCGTTCACAGCGGAGCCAGCAGGAAACCATCCCAAGCGGAGGCGGATCAGCAGCGCAGAGATGTCCCCAGCCGATACACAGGCAAGCAGTACATGGCCACCGGATCGGACCGGACCCCCTCCACAAGGGAGAGTGGGACATAGAAGAAAAAGAAAAGAAACGGCAGATCAACTGGTCTAAAAAGGGAGTCTATTTAAAGGCTAGAGTATACAAATGAGTTTTAAGGTGAGACTTAAATGCTTCTACTGATGTGGCATCTCGAACTGTTACCGGGAGGGCATTCCAGAGTACTGGAGCCCGAACGGAAAATGCTCTATAGCCCGCAGACTTTTTTTGGGCTTTGGGAATCACTAATAAGCCGGAGTCCTTTGAACGCAGATTTCTTGCCGGGACATATACATAATTAATTAACTAAAACAGTGGGTCTTAAACATTTTCCATTGGGTTGAGTTTTTTCTTGCCCTAATGTGGGATCTGAGCCGAGGATTTTGTTGTGGCTTGTACAGCCCTTTGAGACACCTGTGATTAAGGGCTATATGAATACACTTAGATTGATTCGATTGATTGATTGATATTTTCACCAAGTACCACCTCAGAAAAAAATTAACTCTCCAACTATCACCGTATTGACCAACATTAAAATTCAGTAGCGTAGTAGGCCTAAGTATTCATTTTCAAACAAGGCAGAGGTTATTTAACAAGTGCATATTTTTAGCCACTACATTACCCACAGTTTGAACAGTAGCACTGTGTTTGAATATCAGAAAATGTAATCAAGTGATTCTTTGGCGTACCACTAGATGGAATCCATGTACCACTGTACATACAAAAAAAAGAGTTTGAAAATCACTTGAAATAATCTGAAAGTGTGACTTAGTTTTGTCTGTGAGTTAGGTAACCAGGGGCCTCTATGTGTGGATCCCAGCATAAAAACAATTGCGTAAACCCAAACTTAGAATGGACGTACGCACAAAAACATTTCAGATTTATAAAAAACGTGCAGATTTCTGCACACTCTTCTTTTTAAAAGTCACATCTTCACTGGATTGTGCTCAGAAATACGTCCTCCCCATTGTCCTTTAAAGGATCACGTGTTGGACTGTCAATGAAGGGAGCCAGAGACGGCGACTCCAAAGAAGACAAAATATATTAGTCGAGCACCATAACAAAATCATTTTTGGAGGGATAAGTAAAAACATCTAGGGATAAATACCGTTCACATTAGAACCAATACGGTACCAATTCCAAGTACTTGGGAATTGATACAGATACTCAACGGTACCATTTTTTTGTACTTTTGTATGTTAATACTGTAAATCAGGAGTCGGCAACCTTTACCACTCAAAGAGCCATTTTGACCCGTTTCACAAAATAAAGAAAACATTGGGAGCCACAAAACTCTTTAGACATTTAAAATGAAACAACACTGCATACAGATTTTTTTTTTCTTTGTGCTATGTATAAACCACGGGTCCCAGACACGCGGCCCGCACATGAATATGACATTTAATGATAGTGGGGCCCGCAAGTTGTATATGAATGCCGCTTGACAGCATCACACCAGCCAACTCTCCTGAATATTCCAAGAGACTACCGGATGTCAGATCAACTATTCTCGCGAAGGTTTGCAGGATTTCCCTCGAACAATAATAAAAAGGGCATCCTATTAAGGTGTTTCCTTTGGTGCCCTCTACAACACGTTTAATCAGCTTGCCAGCCCAGTCAGGTGTGGTAGGAGACTTCGGCAGATACACGCAAATGATTGCAAGGCATACTTGTTAAATAGCCATACAGGTCACACTTAGGGTGCCCGTTTAAACAACTTACCACTGTTACTAATATGCGCCACACTGTGAACCCACACCAAACAAAAATGACAAACACATTTCGGGAGAACATCGGCACTGTAACACAACATAAACACAAAAGAACAAATACCCAGAATCCCATGCATCCCTACTATTCCGGGCTACATTATACACCCCCGCTAGCACCAAACGCCCCCACCCCCTCCGTGCGTAGGTTGAGGTGGGCAGGGTTGTAGCCCGGAAGATTTAGGGATGCATGGGATTCTGGGTATTTGTTCTGTTGTGTTTATGTTGTGTTTATGTTGTGTTACAGTGCAGATGTTCTCCCGAAATGTGTTTGTCATTCTTGTTTGGTGTGGGTTCACAGTGTGGCGCATATTAGTAAGAGTGTTAAAGTTGTTTATAATACAACCCTCAGTGTAACCTGTATGGCTGTTAAGTATGCGTTGCAGTCAAATTCATGTGTTAATAGAGGCTGAACATAAAATGTGACCAGTCTACACGTAGATCACGTGGTGTAAAAGCGGGCGCGACGACGACATGTTGTAGAGGGGGTTAATGGCATTGTCATCATTGCACACCCTCAATATTAAAGTCCAGGTGAAAATTGGAGAACGTTATCCCCGGGTGATTTCTGAGAGAGGTACTGAAATCCAGAAACCTCCCGGAATAACCGTTGGGGTCGGCAATTTAGCAGCTGAGCCTCATCAGAGTGATCAAAGAGCCGTATGTGGCTCCGGAGCCGCGGGTTGCCGACCCCTACTGTAAATGATAATTGTTTTTGGTAATAACATTTATTTTATTGCAACATTTAAAAGAGAGCTGATTACAACTACTGTATAGTTGACACATATTGTTTTATATCACATTTTTAAGTATGACATTGCTTTGCAATTACAGTTATAGGTCCAAGACGTGAGATGGCAGTAATGTAGCTAGTCAGTTCAGCCTTTGCTGAATCTAGTCTTTTGTTGCGCCCTAAAACGTGTTAATAATTTAAGTATTGTACATATTTTGCACCAGCTGTTGAAATGTGCTTCTCTGTTGTAGTTCTCAAAGAATGTAGGTGTTAAAATCGTCAATCAGTAGCATGCCAATAGCAAAGGCACTGTACATTAGCATCAAGCTAGCGCATTTTTGGAAAAGTACAGCCTTACTTTACTTACGTTGGACCATTTTGTGAGTCAATGTCTTTGTCGGCATTCTAAATTGCTACATTACCTAAAGGTAGTTTGTCTGAGTTCGCTCTCAGTGCTGCTTGGGTGATCGCCAAGTGCCAAGAGCCAGGTACCAGGTATGCAGGTTCCTTCACACAGCACTGTTGTTTTTTACGTGAATCGGTGACCGGCGGGATTCGGTCTGTGCCAAAAAAGTAACCGATTCGGTACCCATCCCTAGTCAAATTCAATAAAAAAAAATGGAATGGTAATATTTGAACAATTGTAATGTCGTTGCCACCGTGACTGAGAACTGTGGCTGAGATAAAAAAAAAAAACATGTTTATGTTTTGGCCTTCTGTTTGCCAAGTCTTTCTTCAAATACTTATTACATGTATGTCTTTATTTTGTTAACAAGTAGTCATCATGAGCGATATTGAAATCTTTTGTGGGTAATTGGCACGCATACTAATATTATTTCCGTATATTATTGGCACAAATGTTTTTTGTTAACTTTATTAGCTCATAAAATATTTGAGTGGTAATCTAGTGTGTGAATACTTGTCTATCTGCAATGATGTAGCGACTTGTCCAGGGTGTACGCTGCCCTGTGCCCGAGTGTAGCCAAGATAGGCTTCAGCCCCCTCGCAACCCCGAGAGGGACAAGCGGTAGGAAATGGATGGATGAATGGATTACATGTTGGCTGCATGAGATCCGAACATTGGCCCTCCAACAGTCTTATGAAGTCCCAAAATCCAAATGTATTGAAAAGATAATTCTAATAATGTTCTATCTTCATAACATGATTTTGTATAGTAAAATATTATACTTTAACACACAAGTTAAATAACGCATCTTCCAACATATTGATATAATGCTATCATTCAATTAAAATGATTAAAAATAATACTTCAAGGAACCACACATTATAAGTCCATGTACAACATAACTACAATAATACATTGTGATATTCAGACATTAACATATATATATATATATATATATATATATATATATATATATATATATATATATATATATATATATATATATATATACATATATATATATATATATATACATATATATATATATATATATATATATATATATATATATATATATATATAATATACATATATATATATATATATATATAATATACATATAATCTCCTGACGATTGAGGGAACCCCTCATGAAACAGTTTTGTATAGATGTAGTCTTGAGATTTTTCCCACACACACACACACACACACACATATATATATATATATATATACACACAATACATCCGGAATTAGAGGAAGGCTTATACATTGTGAAATATATGTTTGTGGAGGACCACTTCCCCCTGGGTTCCTTGGGCCACTAATGTGAGACATGACTGCGTGCAGTTTTGCGACTTTGTTTATTTTTTCAATAAACACTCAGCCGGCTTTAGTTGCTTTTCAGCAGCTCTTGCCTCTTCTGCACGTCTCCCTCTTCCGGTCGCTTTTCAGCCATCTCCGTCGTCGTCGGTGTCTCGCTCTTCCTCGCGCTTGCTCGTCGTTCCCCAGCGGCTCTCTAGCTCTTTCTGCCTCTCCTACATCTCCTGCTGCCCTTTTACGCGGTGAGAGGTGATTAGCTAACTGCGCCAAGGTGGGCCATCTATGCACCTGACGCCCATTTCGGAGTCGACCCCGGCGCAACCCGCCTCGCTGCAGGTCCGCCGGCCACGCCTCCTCACAGTGTTGCTATGTATTTTATAGTGCCTATGTGCTTTTTATGCAAATGGAAGGCTTTTTTGTTACAATTTTGGGCGACGATGTTTCCTGTTGTCAGAAAAAACATTGCATGAGCTCAATTCAGGAAAGTTACTAACGCACATTTCACCCCCAGTTGAAAGTTTTTTTAAACAACAAAAATGAGGCCCTGGATATATCAACATCATGACAAGGACATTTTGTCCATAAAGTGTCTCGGGTCTAAGGAGGCTTCTGCTAGCAATATAACAATCTACTGTTGAATAGAGACATGCATCCATCCATCCATTTTTTACCGCTGGTCCCTTTTGGGGTTGCGGGGGGTTGCTAGAGCCTACCTCAGCTGCATTCGGGCGAAAGGCGCTTACACCCTGGACAAGTCGCCACCTCATTGCAGGGCTGAATAGAGACAATCGGGGAAAAATCTTTTTTCTATTCATTAAATCTGGTAGGTTCAATGTAACATGAACTAATGAAATACAAGTCAAAGCACTGAAATAATTTTTGTCTATAACCTTTGCACAGGTAGTGGAAGCCTTGGAAGATGAGCTGGAGACACTAGAGGAAAATGTCTCCAAAATTAGGACAATTTTATCCTCTATGGACAACGCAAGCATCACCTTGACAGAGCATCTTAACAACCAGCAGGTAAAGTGATGATTGTTTTATGTAACACCTTTATTCCCTATACAAATTAAACTTTAGTCATCCGCAATAAAATGTTTTATTTTTTCCTCACCCACATGGCTTCACTAAAGGTGATCCTAGACAACGTCCACTCTATGCATAAGACATTACACGACATGGAAAGCTACAAAGAGGATTTACACCTCTCACAGGAGACAAAGGAGAGTTCGGTACTGTTCACCAGGATAGGAGTTCTCCAGCAGGTCCTGAAAGAGTTGGAGCAGCTCACCAAACAACAAGCCATTCTAATTCAGGTATAAAGCATGAAAAGTTAGGGAAAAATGGCTTAACTCTTGTGAAGTAATGTTAAATGTTCCTGGTGGGGTTGTGGGGTATACTAATAAAGTACCGCGGTACTACTTAATTAAAACAGTACTATACTGCTTCTGAAAAATACCGGTACTATTCCCACGTAAGCGGCTAACGTCCTTCCGCAGTTGGCAGTGTTTTAGGTACTTCTAAATCACTAATCATGACTTCAATGGCGACAAATAAACTCTGTTTCTTACAAGTATCAACACTGCAGGACAAGGAATCGCTAAAAATGCTTCACCACACACTGTAGGAGGATACAATACCCAACCGCTAACAACAAGCTAGCGCTCCTGAATGTAAACAAATGCTCAGGGTGGATCTACACAGACATTGAATGTTTTACACCGACATTGACTGTAGTACCAAGTACAAAAGTCGTACATAGTCGATATTACAATGTTTACATGGACATTTTTTAATACATCTCAAAATCTTTTGAACATTTTTTTTGTTTATTAACTCAGGAAATAAGTCCCTGGACTCAGGAGACTTTGAATTGTGACTACTTGATGACTAAATGTAACTACTTTGTATTGGATCCATAGGAGAATTTGTAGTATCAGCCGAAACTCATGTAAAGTATACAAACAACAGGCGAGTAAATGATTATTACATTTTAAGATAAGTGTTGGTAAAACATGTTAAAACAGAAAGTAAGCAGATCCATCCATCCATCCATCCATCCATCCATCCATCCATTTTGTACCGCTTGTCCTTTTCGGGGGGATGGTCAATCCTATCTCAGCAAGGAGATTTTAACAGTAAAGAACAAGTAGATTAATAATACATTTTCTACCACTTGTCCCTCATAATTTTGACAAAATGATAGAATGGGAAATGACACAATATGTTACTGCATACATCAGCTGCCAATTAGGAGCTTTTGTTTGCTTACTTACAACGAAAAGAGAAGTTGTCTAGTATGTTCACTATGATGGGTAATGCCAACATTGTTCTTTGATTGCAATAACAAACATAATTTTTATATATCATAAGATTTTTAGTTAAGATGAAGCCAATAATGACATTTTGTTTGTACTCCCCTTTATTTTGAGAAGTATCAAAGTATCAAAAGGTATCTAAATACATTTTGGTACTGGTACAGGTACTAAAATATTGGTATCAGGACCACCCTAGTTCTTGGATATCAACACTTAATAACGTGGTTTTTGGATAACCTAGTGTCCTTAGGTGAAAAAAGGGATGTAACCGTAACCGTTTTTGGCTGCGAAGGATTCTCCCCCTTGACTTAAGTCTGTCACTACACGCCTTATTCCAAGAAAGACACTCTGGGTGGAACAATCTTTGAAGGGGAACTGCACTTTTTTGGGGGAATTTTGACGATCGTTACGACATCCTTACGACAGACAAGAAGACAACAGGTTTTTTGCAGTCTTAGTTGTAATAATCGTCTTTCTATTTTGTTAGCAATGCAGCTAATGGGTGCAATCCATTCTGCCTGTAAATTACTTTAAAAAATGCATTCAAAAACCGCCAACAACACTTCATTCATGCTCTGAAACCTGTATAATAACCAACATGTTGCAACATGGTTTTTGTCAGAGCAAACACTGAGGAACTGTTTTGCTAGCGTAGTAACACATCGCCTTGCGACGGCATGCTACCGAATTTGACGCAAGCTTTTGAGTTTGTAATGCACAACACAATGTGATGGGACACCAATCTGTACTGACTGAAAAACATGAACAATATTTTTACAGTATTTGTAAAGTCTTAGCCCATATTTCATGTTTTGTTTTTACACAGCGAGACAGACAGTTTAGTTAGTTGTACCAACAAGCATGATGTGCTGCATGTGTCATGATATAGTGACTCACTTGATGGACAGTTGTCTGTTTGGTCAAGCTGGCCGGAGACGTTTTTTTCCAGTTGATTTTGGGTAAGCACGCCAGTTATGTCGACATAGCTTGGCTTCAAGTCTCACATTTGCAGCATCAAGTTACGCCAACCTCACTCTCTCAGCTTCTGTCTGCTTCAATGTTTCACCTTCTCTTCGTGCTCGCTTCTAGAAGCAGCAGTTCATCATCTGTTCATTCGGGTTTAAACAGATAAGTTTGTGAATCCTCATTTGTCCAAAAATAGTCATCTTTGTTGTCTGTTACCAAGTCTGCCATGATTACAACACACAAGCCATGAATTGATTAACGTGGACCCCGACTCAAACACGTTGAAAAATGTTTTACCATTTAGTGATCAATTGTGCGGAATATGCATTGTCTTAAAGTTAAAGTACCAATGATTGTCACACACACACTAGGTGTGGTGAAATTTGTCCTCTGCATTCGACCCATCCCCTTGACCACCCCTTGGGAGGTGAGGGGAGCAGTGGGTATCAACGGTGTCACGCCCGGGAATCATTTATGGTGATTCAACACCCAATTACAACCTTCGATGTTGAGTGCCAAGCAGGGAGGCAATGGGTCCCATTTTTTTTATAGTCTTTGGTATGACTCAGCTGGGGTTTTAACTCCCAACCTACAGATCTCAGGGCGGACACTCTAACCACTAGGCCACTGAGTAGGTTCTGTCCTGTGCAATCTACTAACAAAAGTTTCAATCAATCAATGCGTTTGTTTCGGGAAGCAGGAACTCATATTTATTCCTTGTGTGCGTTACGATGGAAACAGAAATAAATGTGCTGAGGAAACCAGTTCGATATTGCTAAAAATGACCAAAATACTTTGAATATTGTACATATGTATTATTATGTGTCTGTCCCTACATTAATTACATACAGTGTGTTTGTAAATGAAACATTGATGGAGGGTTTTTTTGAATTTGTTTTATTAGACCTTGATGGTTACAAAGGTGACTCCAATTATCCGCATCTTGCAAGTGATTTTTTTTATCATCTTCACAATCCTAAAAAAATAAGACGTGTGTTCATGTCTCTCACAATGATTATGAATGATTGGCAAAATTCCCCAAAAAGTGCCGTTCCCTTGTTGATCGACTTAATTTTTTTTTTAATCTTACACGCCTCTGAGGCCGTAGCAAGTTTAGTGCCCTTGGAAGGTGAAACATTATATTGCACTTGAAGTTTCGATGTAGTATACATTACACATAACAACCCACATTTCCAGAAAACTATCAAATCTGATCCGATAGCTTCAATTGAGACACCTAGAAACCATCCATCCATTCCTACCGCTTATTCCCTTCGGGGCCGCGGGGGGCGCTGGTGCCTATCTCAACTACAATCGGGCGGAAGGCGTCGTAGACCCTGGACAAGTCACCACCTCATCGCAGGGCCAACACAGATAGAAAGACAATATTCACACTCACATTCACACACTAGGGCCAATTTAGTGTTGCCAATCAACCTATCCCCAGGTGCATGTCTTCGGAAGTGGGAGGAAGCCGGAGTACCCGGAGGGAACCCACGCAGGAGAACATGCAAACTCCACACAGAAAAATCCCAGGACTACTCAGGACCTGTGTATTGTGAGCAGCGCGGTGAAAGAGGGGTTAGTGGGTCTGCCTCACAAATCCTAGAAATATCCATAGAAATTAGGATAAAAGGGCCATCATGCCACTAAGATTTTGAACATCCTGGTACTAACGTTCAATGCATCTGGACAGTGATCATTGAATTATGTGATTGTTTAGTATATAATATGTATATAAGGTAGCGTCTACCAAATGAGTCCATTGATTTTGTGACAATGTAAGACTGTGAGCCTGCGGTCACTGTCCAGCTTGCGCACACACACATGCGAGACACACACACAGTTGTCCTTACAAGCTGCTCTGACTTGTCATGGCTTCATAAACATTTGTACTTAACAGAACTTAGCATCAGAAGTAATCAGGCAGGCTACAACAATTAAGTGCAAAAAGTTTATTTATTATTTACATCGAGTCGGAGAGAGGATGCCGTTCTATTCTAATGTGCATACAAACCCTACACCGCCATGGCAACACACATAAGCACGGCCTGGTTGGATGCTGTATTTTCAAATATAAAGTGTTTTATGGATTTTAATGACATTCACAAGTGTATATCAATAAAACTCAACACAATTTTCACACAACCAACAAAAAAAAACGCGTCATGGCAAAGCCCAATTTCTTTTACGTCTTAGAGCTAAGCAGTTTTACCTCACTTAGGGTGTCCGCAGGCTGAATGGGAGAATACAAATAAGGGAAATGTGCGTAATTCCAAGAGAGTAAAAAAACATTTAATGAATAGGGGCCTTTGTCCAAAGCAGCTTTCCTCAAATAGTGGGGTGAAAGCTGTAAAAGCTGCGC
Organism: Nerophis ophidion; assembly: GCF_033978795.1. Lineage (NCBI taxonomy): Eukaryota > Metazoa > Chordata > Actinopteri > Syngnathiformes > Syngnathidae > Nerophis > Nerophis ophidion. The sequence goes on from NC_084634.1 coordinate 26,317,913, forward strand.
ACAACAACACGCGGTCATTGTTGCCATTAATCACAACTTCCTCACTTTGGCAAAAAAAAAAAAAAGCATTTAAATCCGCACAATTGTGTTATATATTGTGTTCTTGAGTTAATTATGCTGATCAATTTGAATGTATTTTATATTTTGTTTGTTTAATTTTATTTTTCAGTATCAAATGGTTCAGGTCGGTCAATTATGGTTTAATAAGGATCACTTTTTTTTAAAAACACAAATTACAGTTACAGACTAAAACACTATGTTAAAGGCCTACTGAAACGAGATTTTCTTATTTAAGCGGGGATAGCAGGTCCATTCTGTGTCATACTTGATCGTTTCGCGATATTGCCATATTTTTGCTGAAAGGATTTAGTAGAGAACATCGACGATAAAGTTTGCAACTTTTGGTGCTGATAAAAAAGCCTTGCCTTTACCGGAAGTCGCAGACGATGACATCACAAGGGTGAGGGCTCCTCACGTCCTCACATTGTTTATAATGGGAGCCTCCAGCGACAAGAGCTATTCGAACCGAGAAAATGACAATTTCCCCATTAATTTGAGTGAGGATGAAAGATTTGTGGATGATGATATTAATAGCGAAGGACTAGAAAGAAAAATAATAATAAAATAAAATAAAAAGCGACGGCTCCGGGTGGCAGCAGTGTGAACGTTTCAGATGTAATTAGACACATTTACTAGGATAATTCTGGAAGATCCCTTATCTGCTTATTGTTGTAATAGTGTTTTAGTGAGATTGTAAAGACATACCTCGAGGTCGGGTGGCTGCTGTGAACACGCAGTGTCTCAGAGAGAAGCCGAGGAGCCAAGCTCACAGCTGCCTTTTAAACAGCTACTGCAGGAGGATGAATAATCCAATGATGTCTCCGGTAAGATATACATCACAATTTCCCCATCCAAAAACATGCTGGTTGACGGAGAGAAACATGTTCGCTTGACCGCTCTGTTAAAAACAAAGAAACACCGGCTGTGTCTCGGTGCTAAAGACAGCTGCAATACACCACTTTCTACCAACAGCATTGTTCTTTATAGTCTCCATTATTAATTGAACAAATTGCAAAAGATTCAGCAACACAGTCCAGGATACTGTTTAATTGCGCGATAAAAAGAGATGACTTTTAGCCGCAAATGGTGGTGCACTAATATTTCCTGACAGTCCGTGACGTCACGCGCAAGCGTCATCATTCCGCGACGTTTTCAACAAGAAACTCCGCGGGAAATTTAAAATTGAAATTTAGTGAATTGTGAAGTGAATTATATTTTATATAGCGCTTTTCTCAAGTGACTCAAAGCGCTTTACAAAGTGACACCCAATGTCTAAGTTACATTTAAACCAGTGTGGGTGGCACTGGGAGCAGGTGGGTAAAGTGTCTTGCCCAAGGACACAACGGCAGTAATTAGGATGGCACAAGCGGGAATCGAACCTGCAACCCTCAAGGTGCTGGCACGGCCACTCTACCAACCGAGCTATGCCGCCCATAGTAAACTAAACCGGCCGTATTGGCATGTGTTGCAATGTTAATATTTCATCATTGATATATAAACTATCAGACTGTCTGGTCGGTAGTAGTGGGTTTCAGTCGGCCTTTAATACAGTTATTTGTTGTAAGTTGACCTATATTTCTTTCTTTTTTGTTTTCTTTAATGTTAAGAATACAATATTATGGAGAGCTGTACTTATAACAGTCATTGAGACAATTGATATAGCCGCAGCGGAGAGTGGGAGGGCCACATGAAATTTTTTCACCCTTCTTGGGAAGGGGGTAACAGAAAATAATTGAGAAGCACTAGTTTTGGCTTGCACAAGTCTACTTTGGTCCTTGCATCTAAATGGGATTTTGTTACATGTTTGTCACTTTTCTTAAATCGTCAAAGCACAACGTACGGGAAGATCAAGGAAGAGAAGGTCACGACATTGCCCTCAGCTCCGAACCTTGTGCAGAAGTGTCACACGTGACTGGATCTCTACAAGGATACTTTGGACAGGTGACAAATATTAAAGTTTAGTTCTCCACCAAATGTCAGCGAAAACAAAACCATAATTACTCCTGTGAGCTAAATCATCCTGTTCTTTACTAACTGTGTTGACGTGGTTGTAATTAGATTTAGTTAGATTAGTAAACATGACCTCATGAAAAATGAGTTTGGAATATATTTAAAATATAAAACATATTGCATGTATAATTTAACGAGTTGAAACTATTTTTTAAAAGTAGTAAAAGCAATGAATATTTTTTTTCTGTTATTACTTTTTTTACTGGGAGTGTCCCAATATGGATATTGGATATCGGTCTGATATCAGCAAAAATGAGTTGGGAATATTTATAAAATATAAAATACATTGCATGTACAATTTAACAAATTGAAACTATTTTAAAAGTAATTAATTATTTTTGGGTGATAAGACTTTTTACTAGGAGGGTCCGGATATTGATATTGGATATCGGTCCGATAGCAAAAATGAGTTAAAAATATATATAATATATAAGATGTATTGCACCTATATGTCAACAAATTGAAACTATTTTAAAAGTAATTATTATTTTCTATTATTACTTTTTACTAAGATTGATATTGGATCGTGGCCGATATCCACAAAAGAAAACCAAAAAAGAATATCGGCTTGCATCCAAAATCTCCGATGCGAGCGCTTCAATATAAGCAGTCCTGCAAAATGTTTTTTGGTGCAAAACTGGCCAGCCAGGTAACATCTAAATGTCCTCCAAAGGACACACAAGTTTTATCTCTTCTTGTATTATAGTCAAGTTATTTACAAAAGTTAAACATGGAGGCTATATGCTACTAGGAGTTAACAGCTACACAACAGCCCACAAACTAGATATACTCTTTGTATTTAGTGTCCATAATTGAACAAATTAGCAGTCTAAGTAAGCCTCAAATCATTTTAGTTGCACATTACTTACACATACAAAGTCTCCAAGGCAAAACCGTATTTAAAAGTATCCGGTAACAAACGTGTCAGCGTCACTCCACTTCAAAACTGTCATAAAGTTAGTGTCTTCATACGTGTCATTGTTCTATGCGTAATTTCACTTGATCAAATCTTTTGTAACATTCTCCACTGCAAAATAATAAAAACATGTATGATTCCTGCTAATATCTTATCGGGTTAATATCGGTATCGGCCAAAACTCAAGGGTCCAATATCGGTATCAGAAATTAAATGTCGTATTGGCAGATTGATTACATTTATCATTGTTGATTAATTAAAAAGGTCATTATTTCTGCATTTATTTATCCGTATTGATTGTTTAGAAATAAAGTAAAAAAAAAAAGGAATACAAAAAAATAAATATATATATATATATATCCATCCATCCATTTTCTACCGCTTATTCCCTTTTGGGGTCGCGGGGGGCGCTGGCGCCTATCTCAGCTACATGTGTGTGTATATTGTCCGCTAAATAACAGATAACTAATTACAGTAGCTCTGATAGATCCATGTTAGTATTATTATTGTAACATGACTGATCCATATTCTTCTTATAAATAAAAATGAAATAGTATTTTTTTCATTTCCATATTTTTACTCACACCAACAAACTTTTAATACCGATGTTTGTCTCTAATGAATGAAACCAGGAGGCTTTTGAGGATTCAAATTCAGAGGAAGACGAAGATGAAAGTTGTCACTCGTCGTCCTCTGACACACTAACATGCAGTATTCCAGAGGTAAATCCGTAACACACTGTCTTTTTTTTCAACTGGGTTTCATTCCAAAATATCTTAAATAGGACCATGAAGCACATTCCTGCATGTTTTGAAATGAAACCATTTTTTTTAATACCTTCATTTTTTTCTTTCTCTCCTATACTGACATTTGTATTCACCTATTTAACGTATTAATATTGTAAGCGTAGCTGTTTGTGAAATTGGTAGTCCAGTTCTAGCAAAGCACTGTCAGAAGCAGCTGCACGTTCAAGAGACATTTCTATTGGAACACTGACATGGTGTCTTTGTCAGGACCCAGACGACATGCTCTACGCTTCAGAGGTGCAAAGTGGCGACATGGCTGAAAGGAATGCCCCATCTATCGTTAAGGTAAACATATTTAAATACTATTTCATGAAAACCTCATATACTGTACAGTATTACATTATGAATGTAGTATTCTGTATATCTACTTTTTCTTCTGTAAAGCAAGAATATGAAGACAATATACTTTAAGTCACTGTGATTGTGCACTGGCTTTTATGAAGGAGAATAATATATATATATATATATATGTGTGTGTGTGTGTGTGTGTGTGTGTGTGTGTGTGTGTGTGTGTGTGTGTGTGTGTGTATATATATATATATATATATATACATACATATATACATTAGGGGTGTAACGGTACACAAAAATTTCGGTTCGGTACATACATCGGTTTAGAGGTCACGGTTCGGTTCATTTTCGGTACGGTAAGAAAACAACAAAATATACATTTTTTGGTTATTTATTTTGTAGCTGAGATAGGCACCAGCGCCCCCCGCGACCCCAAAAGGGAATAAGCGGTAGAAAATGGATGGATGGATGGTTATTTATTTACCAAATTTGTAATGGCTTGATCCTTTTAACATTGGGAACACTATAATAATTCTGCCCATGTTAATCCACATTAAACTGCCTCAAGTTGTTGCTTAGATGAAATAAAATGACACAACTTTTCTTCTACATATAAAAAGTGCATCATTAAACAGTTTCAAGTCAACTCATCATGCTTAATTTATTACAGTATTGGGGAAGCCTGTAGTTGATTTTTATTATGTAAATGTTATATTTATATCTACATGTGATAGCAGGGACCTTGCCATTCAAAACTAGACTGCTACATTACTAATGATTAATGTAACTATAGCAGCGCCCCCCGCGACCCCGAAAGGGAATAAGCGGTAGAAAATGGATGGATGGATGGATAGCTGAAAAATAGTACAATAGCAATAGGAGAGACTATTCATCCCTGAACACCATGGAGTTCATGTAGGCTTTATGATGCACTCACATTATTATATCAACTATCAGAGACAGCAACTCTTCATTTAACATAATGTCCTTTTTTGCTGCTTCAACACACCTCAATCAACACTGTCCGTAACACACACACACACACACACACACACACACACACACACACACACACACACACACACACACGCACACGCACACGCACACACCGCAAAATGAGCTAACATTTCGCTAAAAGCTAACTAGCCTTCACCTAAAGCCAGAACTGCAAGTGAGCTGAGCTGCAGTTTGTCTCTAGAATGTCAACGGGCTCATAGTGAGGTTTAGAAAGTAGTTGAATTGGAAGTGTTTAGTATAAATTGGGGAGAGTCCAATGCTCCCAGTGCTAAACACATATCTGCTCGACGCTGAAGCGCTGACTACATGCGCTCTGAATACGCACTGCTGACTGGCTTGTTACTGCTACGGTTGTAACCAATCAGATGGTTGTGTGGGTGGGACAATGCAGGGAGCTGTGTAGGAGACAGAGGCAGAATGGAGCAGAGCAGCTTGTTAAGACTTTAGCATAGGCGGCTACTTCATATGTTCGTGTGGAACTTGTTCGGTACTCCTCCGCAAGGAACCGGAACTCCCGTACCGAAACGGTTCAATACAAATACACGTACCGTTACACCCCTAATATATATATATATATATATATATATATATATATATATATATATATATATATATATATATATTATATATATATATATAATATATATATATATATATATATATATATATATATATATATATATATATATATATATATATATTATATATATATTATGTATATATATATATATATATATATATATATATATATATATATATATATGTGTATATATATATGTATATATATATGTATATATATATGCATATATATATGCATATATATATGCATATATATATTTATGTATATATGTATGTATATGTGTGTGTGTATGTATATGTGTACATTATATATTAGGGGTGTGGGAAAAAATCGATTCGAATACGAATCGCGATTCTCACGTTGCGCGATTCAGAATTGATTCTCATTTTTATTTTTTAAATATATTTTTATTTTATTTTTTTATCAATCCAACAAACCAATACACATCAATGCCATAACATTGCAATCCAATTCCAAAACCAAACCTGACCCAGCAACACTCAGAACTGCAATAAACAGAGCAATGGAGAGGAGACACAAACACGACACAGAACAAACCAAAAGTAGTGAAACAAAAATGAATATTATCAACAACAGTATCAATATTAGTTATAATTTCAGCATAGCAGTGATTAAAAATCCCTCATTGACATTATCATTAGACTTTCATTAATATTTAAAAAAAAAAGAACAATAGTGTCACAGTGGCTTACACTTGCATCGCATCTCATAAGTTGACAACACACTGTGTCCAATGTTTTCACAAATATAAAATAAGTCATATTTTTGGTTCGTTTAATGGTTAAAACAAATTTACATTATTCCAATCAGTTGATAAAACATTGGGCTACATCACTGAAAAAAGGTTGAGAACCAATGGTTTACGTTGTATTGCGCACCCTGACGGCAAGTGTGGAAGTCGGTTCTGAAGTATCAAGTAAAGAGACTTAACTTCATCACCTCACCTGGATATTGACTCCAACCCAGAATATTACACTGCCCATACCTATGCTCCTTCAAAGGCTGTGCTACTGGCTGCAAAGCATTGCACTTTCAAATACAACAATGAGTAGAGGTGTGTTATGTGTATGTATATGTGTAAATAAATAAACACTAAAATTCAAGTATTAATTATATATATATATATATACATATATATATATATATATATATATATATATATATATATATATATATATATATATATATATATATATATATATATATATATATATATATATATATATATATATCCCTCCCTGATCTTTTGGTCTTTGAATGCTAAACAGGAGCAGGTGTGGAAACTCACTGAATGACAGTATGACAATCGGGAAGCGGAATGAAAAATAAGAGCACTGGACAGAAACTAAATACCAAAACAAAGTCAATCTTGATAAAAATGTTTTTCCGTCATAGATGGTTAATTAGTTATAGGTTTTCTCATGTAACATCATTATTTACTATTTCACAATAAAATCTAGCAATTTATTCTAATGTTTGGCTTCCATTGGCTTGACATGTTTAGTTGTGCCTAAAAAAAATATATTTCAGGACCTGGTCTCTGTATCTGGAAGATTTGGTTCCGAAGTAGAGACGGAAAGTGATGAAAAGCCTGGGCACGACTCCAAGAACGAGGAGCTGGGAAATGAACAAAATGGATTAACAATGTCAGAATCCAGATTGGACACTGAAGCCATTTGTGAAATACTGAGACCCAAAGCTGCATCACTGGACACCATTGAAGACCATTTCGCTGCACATAACCAATGCCCACCACCAACATGTGACACATTTCCCCATGCCAAAGATGCACAGTCTATAGTGCAGGACATCAGGGCTGTCACTATGCCTTCAGCCACAGTTACACATCCAGCTCTGGTAAGATGATGTCCTTAACACATCACATTTCTAACTTTAACATTTCATTCTGTTTGATATGCTTCTCTATTTCAAAGGAACCAAGTGATTGTAAAGCGGAGGACAATCAAAAAGCCAAGGCGCCTTCAGCCGTTTCTATCTTGTAAATACCTATCATTATATGAAGTAGAATGCATTTTGCCATGATTTACCCCCTGTCTGTAATTAAGATTGGCCGAGACTAACATGGATGACACAGAGGAACAAAAGTGGAGTCGTCTTCACAACCAAATCTTTCAGAAACTGCAAACCCTGGAGAAAGTCAAAGAGGAGCACCAAACAGTCACAGTTGAGATGGTATGGATAAGCAGTAGAGATGGGTACTGAATAGAATATATCTTTATTGTCTGTTTCTACACGAAAGACAGAAATTTGTCTTTGACAAATCCATCGCAAAAATTAAAAAAATATTCACACACGGTAACAGGTATACATGAGAGACAGTGCGGCCTATTTAATGTTGTTTAGAGCAGTTATTGCAGAGGAGATGAATGATTTCATGTAAATGTTTTTCACTGCGGTCCTACCAAGCACCAATTTACTTAAAATCCAATTGTGCCATGTTTCGGTACCTGGGCTTCACGTGACGTCACACCCGGTTGCCGACTAAGCACTTCAGTACTTGGTGATCACTCCAGCAGCACTGAGAGCAGACTCCGCTAAACTACCTTTAAGTAATGTTGCAAATTTCAAAGCCAACAAAGAAATTGACCCAAAAAACATTCCCAACGTAAGTTAAATAAGGCGCCACTTTTCCAAAAATGTTGTAGCTTGATGCTGATATACATTGGCTTTGCTGTTAAAACACAACTGATTAACATTAGCGATTATTCGTGGCGATTCCAACACCTCCAAATTTGTTAAGGAAAAGTACAACTAATATGCACCTTACAATCAAACAGCTGGTGCTTAATAAGTGCAACACTTGCAGTGTCAACACTTTGCAGGGCGCAACAGACAGCAAAGACCAAACCATGTATATATTTAGAGAGAGTATGGCCAACTCAGTTTAAGAGTTGGTCCCCAACATAGCGCCCTGTAGTCACATGAGAGTATTTTGTCCAGTCAGAGCATGGCCAGACAATCTCCCAAATGAATAGTCAAAAGCAGGACGCCATGCTGTGGACCATCTCTGAAACAGAGTTGGCCATACTCTCTCTATACATGGCTCTGCCATAAACTATACACTATCGCCATCTAATGTCTTGGACTTGCAACTGTAATTTAGACACAGAAACTTCATAATAAAACAAAATATAACAATTGGACAGCAGTCATCTGAATCAGATAATTTTTAAATGTTGCAAAAAAGTAGAGATTTTCTAAACAAAAATGATTATTTATTAAAACACCAAAAATGGTTGCCGTTCAGTACCGATATACATTCCCAGGTACTGTATCGGTTTAAATGTGAAAAGTACCCATCCTTTTAAGCAGCACATTGCCCAAACTAGACTCCTGATATATGGATGGATTCATGTTTCTGTTTAGGTTCCAGAAGAAGAGCTGCTGTCTATTGGCTCCACTTCTGCTGTTCTCCAGCATGCAAACGAGTCCATCAACATGCTCAGTAAAATAGTATGTTCAAAAGAGCACGAGTTCAACTTTCCTGCAGCCTTTTTTAATGACAGTGTAAAAGGAATGGATGTCTTCTTTCTTAGGTGACCTCTTCAGATGACTCGTGCGTTAAAGAGCAGTTATACTTGGCTTCCCGAAGGGTTCTTTTGTGTCTGGACCCTTTGACAGACCTTCTGTTGACCCCTGGAGGTGCAGGGGATGAAGAAAACACCCAGCTGAGGATGTTACAACATGAGGTGACTCCCAGCTCAATGTTTTTCTTGGTGTGTTTTTAACCGCTACCGCCTGACCGACTCCAATTGCGTTGCAGTGTGTGTCAGTCGAGCTGTTGAATCTTGCTGAAATGCTGCAAGATGTGGAGTCAAAAAGTAGTCGTGAAGAACCAGACGTTCTCAGAGGTATAACGTCCCTTCAAAAATGTCTACAAACTGGCCAGACGGTCCTCACGTCTGTCAACCATCAATCCAAAGAACACAAACGCCAACATCAGGTACAAAAAGTCGTTCACAACAAGGTCAATGTGTTACAAAATGTAAGTGCTCATGGCCTTTAAAATAACTACCACAAAATGTGCTAATCTATTTTGACCATCAGGTGATTATATTCAGAAAGCTTATGCCAGCAACTCATATTGTCATTTGTACTGATAAATAAATAAATATGATTAGGTTTGAAATAGTATTTTGATTTAGGGGGAGCATGAGCGGCAGGCATTTTAGTTTTAGATGCTGATTTTTGTGGTTTTATGGAGTATGATGCTGCCAGTAACCTTTAGGGTCATTTGTAAAAAATAAATGAATATCAGGTTCTAATTAGTATTTTAATTTAGAGGGGACGTGAAAGGCAGGCATTTTTTTGAGTCGTTGTAGATGCTTATTTTGTTCATCTAATTTGCCAATCAGGTTTTGTATACAGGATGCTGCCGCCAGAACTCGTAGGTTATTTTGTACAGTTAAATAAATATGATCAGGTTCTCAATAGTATTTTATTTTGGGGGCCGAGAGAGGCAGCCATAGTTGTAAGTTGGGGTAGATGCTCATTTTATTATTTTATTTTGATAATGGCGATTTCATGAAAATACGCCTACCAGCAACTAAGGCCATTTGTACAGATAAATGAATATGATCGGGCTCTTAAAAGTAGTTTAATTTGGGGGGGTTTAAGAGGCAGCTATTGTTTTAGGTCGAGGTTGATGCTCATTTTATTCATTCGTTTTTGATAATCAGGTGATTTTATGCAGAATACTGCTGCCAGCAACGAGTAGGGTCATTTATACTGATAAATATGATCAGGCTTTAAATTGTATTTGACCTCAAAGGGGGCATGAGAGGCCGCCAATGTTGTATGTCGTAGATACTCATTTTTATCTATTTCAATAAGGTAATTGTATGCAGAATGGTACTGTTAGCAACTCTTTGGGTCATTCGTACAGATAAATAAATAAATGTGAGCAGGTTTGTAAGATAATTTCTGTCCCAAAGGAATGCATGACATAAAATGTTTGAGAAACCCTGGTTTAGTTTGAGACGTTTTTCCTATTTAATGCTGTCAGTCATGCACTAAATTAGTCCGATTTCTCAAATACTGAAGTTCGGCTCTAAATAAGCCTCCTACAACCCATGGAAACATCTTAATCCGATCGTATTCGGTTTTTGAAAAGTCGGACCAATGCACCTGGATTATGCGTGTAGGAACCAGATCTTTCGAGGTGTGTGCGGCCATAGAGGACCCTTCGTATTGTGCATGTGTTTATCTCAAAGTCAACAAAATACGAATGAGATGAAAAACAATGGAGCAGGTATATTAAAGGTGCATGATAAAGCATACACACCTCTTCACGCTGCATTTGTGCAAGGTAACTGATTAACTTTCCGCAAGACGGGCAAGATAGTCCAGAACAACCTTCCTCTAGAACAGTATCAGTAAGGGCACGAACGGTCTTTTGCTTCAGATTGATATATTCCTTCCATCACTCCACAGATCATTTTGAATGAATTTTGAGACATTCAAAAGTTGCTTCCATGATTTTCGTCCGAAAATTCCTTCAAAAAAAAATCTTCCGCAGCCTTTCTTTGCATCCAACCCAATACATTCTTGGTAGTAGCGTCATGTTCATATCGCCATCCAAGATTATTTCTTGATGCCCTCTGCTATTTGACATCTGCATAACCATTAGAGACGTAATATTTGTCACCTGTGCCAGAATTACAGCCTAAACAAGTTATAAGGAGCCTAAAAATCCTAGTGTGACGTTTTCGGTGAACCGGAAAAGTAATTCAATCAATCAATCAATCAATCAATCAATGTTTATTTATATAGCCCCAAATCACAAATGTCTCAAAGGACTGCACAAATCATTACGACTACAACATCCTCGGAAGAACCCACAAAAGGGCAAGGAAAACTCACACCCAGTGGGCAGGGAGAATTCACATTCAGTGGGACGCCAGCGACAATGCTGACTATGAGAAACCTTGGAGAGGACCTCAGATGTGGGCAACCCCCCCCCCTCTAGGGGACCGAAAGCAATGGATGTCGAGCGGGTCCAACATGATACTGTGAAAGTTCAATCCATAGTGGCTCCAAGACAGCAGCGAGAGTCCCGTCCACAGGAAACCATCTGAAGCGGATCAGCAGCGTAGAGATGTCCCCAACCGATACAGGCGAGCGGTCCATCCTGGGTCCCGACGAGCGGTCCATCCTGGGTCTCGACTCTGGACAGTCAGTACTTCATCCATGGTCATCGGACCGGACCCCCTCCACAAGGGAGGGGGGGACATAGGAGAAAGAAAAGAAGCGGCAGATCAACTGGTCTAAAAAGGTCTATTTAAAGGCTAGAGTATACAAATGAGTTTTAAGATGAGACTTAAATGCTTCTACTGAGGTAGCATCTCGAACTGTTACCGGGAGGGCATTCCAGAGTACTGGAGCCCGAACGGAAAACGCTCTATAGCCCGCAGACTTTTTTTGAGCTCTAGGAATCACTAATAAGCCGGAGTCTTTTGAACGCAGATTTCTTGCCGGGACATATGGTACAATACAATCGGCAAGATAGGATGGAGCTAGACCGTGTAGTATTTTATATGTAAGTAGTAAAACCTTAAAGTCACATCTTAAGTGCACAGGAAGCCAGTGCAGGTGAGCCAGTACAGGCGTAATATGATCAAACTTTCTTGTTCTTGTCAAAAGTCTAGCAGCCGCATTTTGTACCAACTGTAATCTTTTAATGCTAGACATGGGGAGACCCGAAAATAATACGTTACAGTAATCGAGACGAGACGTAACAAACGCATGGATAATGATCTCGGCGTCTTTAGTGGACAAAATGGAGCGAATTTTAGCGATATTACGGAGATGAAAGAAGGCCGTTTTAGTAACGCTTTTAATGTGTGACTCAAAGGAGAGAGTTGGGTCGAAGATAATACCCAGATTTTTTACAGAGTCACCTTGTTTTATTATTTGGTTGTCAAATGTTAAAGTTGTATTATTAAATAGAGGTCGGTGTCTAGCAGGACCGATAATCAGCATTTCCGTTTTTTTGGCATTAAGTTGCAAAAAGTTAGCGGACATCCATTGTTTAATTTCATTAAGACACGCTTCCAACTGACTACAGTCCGGAATTTTGTTCAGCTTTAGGGGCATGTAAAGTTGGGTGTCATCAGCATAACAGTGAAAGCTAATACCGTATTTGCGTATGACGTCACCTAGCGGCAGCATGTAGATGCTGAAGAGTACAGGGCCAAGGACCGAACCCTGGGGAACTCCACACGTTACCTTAACATAGTCCGAGGTCACACTGTTATAGGAGACGCACTGCATCCTATCAGTAAGATAAGAGTTAAACCATGACAGGGCTGAGTCTGACATACCAATTCGTATTTTGATACGCTCTAATAAAATATTATGATCGACGGTATCGAAAGCAGCGCTAAGATCGAGGAGCAGCAACATAGATGACGCATCAGAGTCCATCGTTAGCAATAGATCATTAGTCAATTTTGCGAGGGCTGTCTCAGTCGAGTGATTTGCCCTGAAACCAGTTAATTCAGTTATCCGCGCTAAAATGAAATAAGCGCTCCCCAGAGTATGGGAGGCACATAGCCTGACCAATAGTCTCATTTAAAAGTGTGCATGGACACTTGAAATTCACACATACATGTGAAAATACATAAAAACTAACTATTTGAAAAATCTGACTAATTTAGTGTATGGAAACGTAGTCATTGTTTTTATTTTACTGCTGTATTTTATTAAAATTATAGACCACTTAAAACAAATTGTATAATAATTACAACTACTAGGTTATTATTGTACAATGGTAACTCATTACTTTCTACTTAGGAGCTCTTCTCCCACCGGCTGGGTTTTATGGAGGATATTCAACTGAAGCATAATGAGATTTTCTCAAGTCTACTGGAAACTCCCTATCTAGAGGTAATGTTAGTGTTTTAATAAACCTTTTCGTAGAATGATTTTTGTGACAGAAAAGCAATCTACAATTACCTCACTCGTCTTTCTTGTCTCATCTACCTTTTCTCTCAGCAGTGTGTGCTTGGCAGACATGTGAGAGAGGATTCAGTAGAAAATACAATGATGCAGAAGGCGTCCCTCTCCTTACTTCGTGGACTAAGTAGCCTTCTGGATTTTGGTGAAGAATGCCTTGCTGAGGAGCAGGCAAGACCTGCTCAAAACATCAGCCAACTGCAAGCTCATCTTCGCAGAAACAAGGTGTGCGTTCTTTTCATTTACAGTTATACACGAAAACTCTGATCCTTGCTCCCGATAAAAAGATTCCCCTGGTGCTCTGGGTGCATTTGTTAAAACCAGCCTCAGAAACCTTGGGGTTTTGTTTGACCCGTCAACACTTTTGGAGGGTCACTGTCGTTAACTGACCAAAAACTGTTTTTATCACCTGAGAAATATTTTAAAAGTGAAAAGGTTGTTGTCAAAATCAGATCTCGAAATGATCCCATTTCGAATTGATTATTGCACTTTGTATCAACTAGTCAACTCTAAAAAGTCTGCGGAAGTGGCGCTGCCTCTGAGCAGCGACACGCAAAAGTAGTCAGTCTGTTGTTTGTCCTTCTTTTCTTTTTGTTTTATTCTGTTTGTCATGTGCGATCAGTGTTTTGTTATCACATGAGCTAAGGAGCGCACGGGTTTTGCGACCGAGCGGCTCTGAGAGGAGCTCTGGACATATGGGTGTGCCCGAGGGACAGTCACAGCTGAGAAGTGACAGCATGTGTGGCCAGTAGCCCCAATCGCTGAAATACAGCCGTGACTTTATGATCCGCTGTAGAGGCTCAAAAGTCGGGACCTTGCCAGCTGGCATTCCGCCGGAGATCTGCAAAACAAGAATCCGAGACGGGAGGCGGGCGGCGGCACGCACGAGGAAGCCGCGCAATGTGCTGCGAGGAGCGGTTTCGACAAGGAAGCGAGGGCAGAGAGGAGGAGTGCGACTGCGGTTTCGCCAACTTGGATTACGCCGCTTACCCCTTCCCTCCATCATCCTCAGTAACGCACAATCACTAAGAAACAAAGTAGATGAGCTTCAAGCTCATGTAAAGTGCATATCCGAATACAAGAACGCTTGTGTGATTGCACTAACGGAGAAGTGGTTAAAGGATCGCGACTTGAACCAGGACCTGGAAATCACTGGTTTTGGGCAGCCTTTTCGGCTCGACAGGGACGCACAGCTGACAGGTAAAACACTTGGAGGGGGCGTGTGCTTTTATGTGAACCCAGCCTGGTGCAAGACTGTCACAGTGCGTGAAACTATATGTAGCCCCGACATTGAACTTTTAAGTGTCTCACTGCGGCCGTCTTATTTACCGCGAGAATCCCACATCTGTTCATGACTGTTGTCTACATCCACCCCAGAGATAATATGGGAGAGGAAACATCTACTATTGTAAAACTTGTGCACCGTCTTCAAAGTATCAGCCCCGAAGCCCCCCATTTTCTATTGGGAGATTTTAATTCATGTAGCCTTAAGCCTCTCTGAGCTGCAACCTTATCGTGGTAGAGGAGTTTGCGTGTCCCAATGATCCTAGGAGCTATGTTGTCCGGGGGCATAAAGTCCCCTGGTAAGGTCTCCCAAGGCAAGCAGGTTCTAGGTGAGGGATCAGACAAAGAGCAGCTCAAAGACCTTTATGAAGAAGAAAAATCATGGACCCAGATTTCCCTCGCCCGGACGCGGGTCACCGGGGCCCCCCTCTGGAGCCAGGCCCGGAGGTGGGGCACGATGGCGAGCGCCCGGTGGCCGGGCCTGTTCCCATGGGGCCCGTCCGGGCACAGCCCGAAGAGGCAACGTGGGCCACCCCTCCAATGGGCTCACCACCCATAGCAGGGGCCATAGAGGTCGGGTGCATTGTGAGCTGGGCGACAGCCGAAGGCAGGGCACTTGGCGGTCCGATCCTCAGCTACAGAAGCTAGCTCTTGGGACGTGGAACGTCACGTCACTGGGGGGAAAGAGCCTGAGCTAGTGCGCGAAGTCGAGAAATTCCGGCTGGATATAGTCGGACTCACTTCGACGCACAGCAAGGGCTCTGGAACCACTTCTCTCGAGAGGGATTGGACCCTCTTCCACTCTGGCGTTGCCGGCAGTGAGAGGCGACGGGCTGGGGTGGAAATTCTTGTTTCCCCCCGGCTCAAAGCCTGTACGTTGGAGTTCAACCCGGTGGACGAAAGGGTAGCCTCCCTCCGCCTTCGGGTGGGGGGACGGGTCCTGACTGTTGTTTGTGCTTATGCAGCAAACAGCAGTTCAGAGTACCCACCCTTTTTGGGAACACTCGAGGGAGTACTGGAAAGTGCTCCCCCGGGTGATTCCCTTGTCCTACTGGGAGACTTCAACGCTCACGTTGGCAACGACAGTGAAACCTGGAGAGGCGTGATTGGGAAGAATGGCCGCCCGGATCTGAACCCGAGTGGTGTTTTGTTATTGGACTTTTGTGCTCGTCACAGTTTGTCCATAACAAACACCATGTTCAAACATAAGGGTGTCCATATGTGCACTTGGCACCAGGACACCCTAGGCCGCAGTTCCATGATCGACTTTGTAGTTGTGTCATCGGATTTGCGGCCTCATGTTTTGGACACTCGGGTGAAGAGAGGGGCGGAGCTTTCTACCGATCACCACCTGGTGGTGAGTTGGCTGCGATGGTAGGGGAGGATGCCGGACAGACCTGGGAGGCCCAAACGCATCGTGAGGGTCTGCTGGGAACGTCTGGCAGAGTCTCCTGTCAGACAAAGTTTCAATTCCCACCTGCGGAAGAACTTTGAACATGTCACGAGGGAGGTGCTGGACATTGAGTCCGAGTGGACCATGTTCCGCACCTCTATTGTCGAGGCGGCAGATCGGAGCTGTGGCCGCAAGGTAGTTGGTGCCTGTCGGGGCGGCAATCCTAAAACCCCTTGGTGGACACCAGCGGTGAGGGATGCCGTCAAGCTGAAGAAGGAGTCCTATCGGGTCCTTTTGGGTCATAGGACTCCGGAGGCAGTGGACAGGTACCGACAGGCCAAGCGGTGTGCAGCTTCAGCGGTCGCGGAGGCAAAAACTCGGACATGGGAGGAGTTTGGGGAAGCCATGGAAAACGTCTTCCGGACGGCTTCGAAGCGATTCTGGACCACCGTCCGCCGCCTCAGGAAGGGGAAGCAGTGCACTATCAACACCGTGTATGGTGCGGATGGTGTTCTGCTGACTTAGACTGCGGATGTTGTGGATAGGTGGAAGGAATACTTCGAAGACCTCCTCAATCCCACCAACACGTCTTCCTATGAGGAAGCAGTGCCTGGGGAATCTTTGGTGGACTCTCCTATTTCTGGGGCTGAGGTCGCCGAGGTAGTTAAAAAGCTCCTCGGTGGCAAGGCCCCAGGGGTGGACGAGATCCGCCCGGAGTTCCTTAAGGCTCTGGATGCTGTGGGGCTGTCTTGGTTGACAAGACTTTGCAGCATCGCGTGGACATCGGGGGCGGTACCTCTGGATTGGCAGACCGGGGTGGTGGTTCCTCTCTTTAAGAAGGGGGACGGGAGGGTGTGTTCCAACTATCGTGGGATCACACTCCTCAGCCTTCCCGGTAAGGTTTATTCAGGTGTACTGGAGAGGAGGCTACGTCGGATAGTCGAACCTCGGATTCAGGAGGAACAGTGTGGTTTTCGTCCTGGTCGTGGAACTGTGGACCAGCTCTATACTCTTGGCAGGGTTCTTGAGGGTGCATGGGAGTTTGCCCAACCAGTCTACATGTGCTTTGTGGACTTGGAGAAGGCATTTGACCGTGTCCCTCGGGAAGTCCTGTGGGGAGTGCTCAGAGAGTATGGGGTATCGGACTGTCTTATTGTGGCGGTCCGTTCCCTGTACGATCAGTGCCAGAGCTTGGTCCGCATTGCCGGCAGTAAGTCGAACACATTTCCAGTGAGGGTTGGACTCCGCCAAGGCTGTCCTTTGTCACCGATTCTGTTCATAACTTTTATGGACAGAATTTCTAGGCGCAGTCAAGACTTTGAGGGGTTCCGGTTTGGTAACCGCAGGATTAGGTCTCTGCTTTTTGCAGATGATGTGGTCCTGATGGCTTCATCTGACCGGGATCTTCAGCTCTCGCTGGATCGGTTCGCAGCCGAGTGCGAAGCGACCGGAATGAGAATCAGCACCTCCAAGTCCGAGTCCATGGTTCTCGCCCGGAAAAGGGTGGAGTGCCATCTCCGGGTTGGGGAGGAGACCCTGCCCCAATTGGAGGAGTTCAAGTACCTAGGAGTCTTGTTCACGAGTGAGGGAAGAGTGGATCGTGAGATCGACAGGCGGATCGGTGCGGCGTCTTCAGTAATGCGGACGTTGTACCGATCCGTTGTGGTGAAGAAGGAGCTGAGCCGGAAGGCAAAGCTCTCAATTTACCGGTCGATCTACGTTCCCATCCTCACCTATGGTCATGAGCTTTGGGTCATGACCGAAAGGATAAGATCACGGGTACAAGCGGCCGAAATGAGTTTCCTCCGCCGTGTGGCGGGGCTCTCCCTTAGAGATAGGGTGAGAAGCTCTGCCATCCGGGAGGGACTCAAAGTAAAGCCGCTGCTCCTTCACATCGAGAGGAGCCAGATGAGGTGGTTCGGGCATCTGGTCAGGATGCCACCCGAACGCCTCCCTAGGGAGGTGTTTAGGGCACGTCCAACCGGTAGGAGGCCACGGGGAAGACCCAGGACACGTTGGGAAGACTATGTCTCCCGGCTGGCCTGGGAACGCCTCGGGATCCCCCGGGAAGAGCTAGACGAAGTGGCTGGGGAGAGGGAAGTCTGGGTTTCCCTGCTTAGGCTGTTGCCCCCGCGACCCGACCTCGGATAAGCGGAAGATGATGGATGGATGGATGGATAGCCTTAAGAAGTCCCTAGGTCAATTTTACCAGTGTGTAACCTGCCCAACTAGGCATGGAAAAATTCTGGACTTGTGCTGTGGCACTATAAAAGGTGCTTACAAACCCTACGGACTAGCACCATTAGGCTCATCTGATCACAACAGCATCATTCTGTCCCCTGTGTATAAACCGGCCCTCAAGAGAGGAAAAGTGGAATGCAAAGAGGTGGCTGTGTGGTCAGAAGGCTCTATCCGTGAAGTAAACGGTTGCTATGACCGCACCAATTGGGATATTTTTAAAGACTTTTGTAAGGACTTTGTACGAACTGAGTGATGCTGTGACAAGTTACATTAAATTTTGTGAGCAAATGATTATCCCTAGGAAGATAATTAAAGTATACCCAAATAATAAGCCACGGGTTAGCAAATCCCTTAAAAATTCCTTCAACTTGAAAAAATTGGCTTTTTATCAGGGTGTTTTGGAAAACAAAGAGAAGCTCACAAGCTGGTCAAAAAGAGATGAAAATGGCCAAGCTACACTATAGAGATAAGTTAGAGGAAGAACTAAAAAATGGTAGTTCACGCTCTGCTTGGAGGGGAATTAAGTCCATGGTCGGAATGCAAGACTCCAAAAAAGGCCTGTCGAACCCCCACAAGCCTGATTCTGTACTAGCAGATGAGTTAAACCGGTTCTATTTGAGATTCGATTCTCATGATTTTAGTAATGAACTGTCTGAATTCAGAGGTGCTCCTGTGAACAGTAAGATTCAGATTAATGAAATGGATGTCTGGAGAACATTTGAGCAGACAAATGTGAGGAAAAGCCAGGGGCCTGACTGCATTAGTGGTAAACTACTCAAAGAATGTGGTCTTTTTTTATGCGGCATTTTCTCTCACATCTTCCAACTGTCTTTATCACAGAACCGTGTCCCCAAATTATGGAAAGAGTCCCTTGTAGTACCTGTTGCAAAGGTCCCATCACCAAAGGGGCTGAATGACTACCACCCTGTGGCATTGACCTACCTGGTGATTAAAAGCTTCGAGAAAATAGTGAAACAGAGTTTAATGGTCATGACCCAGAATGCAATTGACCCACTACAGTTTGCTTATCAGCCCAGGAAAGGTGTGGATGATGCAATAGGAACACTACTACACCTTGTTGTTGGGCATTTAGATGGAAATAAAACACATGCACGCTTATGCTTTGTGATTTTTCATCTGCATTCGACTGCATGCAGCCACATATTCTGGCTCATAGACTGCTGAATATGTCCAATATTGACTTTGGTACTATATGCTGGCTAGTGAACTTTCTCACTTCAAGATCACAGAGGACCCGTGTTAATAGCACACTGTCTGATGCTCGCTTACGCTCCACAGGATCACCCCAGGGACGGGTCCTGTCCCCCCTGCTGTTTGTACTGTACACAAATGACTGTCAGAGCACACTTCAGTCAAGGCACATCATTGAGTTTGCCGACGACTCGGTCATAGTCAGCCTCCTGCAGGACAAGGAGTCAGACCACGGTCCTGTTCTGGAGAATTTTATGAAATGGTGCGATGATTCATACCTGGAGCTTAACGGCGATAAAACGAAGGAGATGTACATTGACTTTCGTCGTGATCCCCCTCACAAAGCACCCATTCTCATTAATGGCTCTGCTGTTGAGATAGTCAGTGAATACAGGTATCTAGGCACAATTATAGACAATACATTGACCTTTGATGCCAACACTGACCGTATTTGTAAGAAGGCCAATCAGAGGCTGTTTTTCTTAAGGAAACTGAGGGGTTTTCTGGTTGATAGGACACTAATGAGGATGTTTTATTCATCTTGTATCGAGTCCATTTTAACGTATTCTATCATTTCCTGGTTTGGTAACCTCAGTGTGGCCAATAAAAACAGACTAAATGATATAATCAAGGTGTGCCAAAAGACCATAGGCACTACCTTGAAACCCCTGAGCCAGATTTATCAGGTCAGTCATTAAGAAGGCAAAGGGCATTCTGGCCATCCCTCAGCACCCTCTCTTCTTAGAGTTTAGACTCTCGCCCTCAGGATGTAGGTACGCCCCTAGTAATAGAAAGGCCAAAAACAACCGATACATAAGATCCTTTGTTCCTTCAGCTGTTGTTTTTATAAATGAGCTCCTTAAACAAGCTTAGCTGCTATGTAGTCACTTTAGTGGGACGCGGCGTGTGATTAGTTTTTATTGTATTGCAAATGTTTTTAGTTTTTGGCTTTATGATGGTTTGTATGTTGTATGTATTTGATGTATTTGTACCTCGTTTTTACTGTTGTACCTTGTTTTTACTCTTGTACCTCGTTTTTACTGTTGTACCTTGTTTTTATTGTTGTACCTCGTTTTTACTGTTGAACCTTGATTTTAATGACTACTGCTGCAAACCAAATTGCCCCTCGAGGACAATAAAGATTTTCTAAGTCTAAGTCTTCAAATTGTACAAAATGCGGCTTCCAGTTTTTGACCAGTGCACCCAAAACAGTCTACATCAGTGGTTTCCAACCTTTTTGTATGTGCGGACCGGTCAACGCTTAATAATTTGTCCCACGGCCCGGGGGGGGGGGGGGGGGGGGGGGGGGGGGGGGGGGGGTGTCCTTTTTTTCTTTTTTCTTCTTTGTCATGAAAAAGGGACGTTTTTGTCATGAAAAAGGGAGTTTTTTGTGGTTGGTGCACTATTTGTAAGTGTATATTGTGTTTTTTATGTTGATTTAATAAAAAAAAAAAATAAATAAAAACATCTTTTTTTTTTTTTTTTAAATAAAACATTCTTCTGCGGCCCGGTGGTTGGGGACCACTGGTCTACATTACCCCCATGGGAAAATACCACTTCAGCGAACAGTTGTTTTACTAACTATGACACGGAGGAACCATCCTTGCCCAGCCACACCCTGCTGGTGTTAGAGCATTATTTTCAGGGTTTTGGCACCAGCCGCTGGACTAGATCTGACCAATCTAAGTCCCAGACTAGATCTGACCAATCTAAGTCTATGTGTCAAGGTGTGCCAAAAGACCATAGGCACTACCTTGAAACCCCTGAGCCAGATTTATGATGAGAGGCGAAATATCTTCTGAGACAAACCAAACAGTCCAGTTGCGATTGAATGCCCTGAGATGACAATGTCTTGGATGAATGACAACATCCCATTATATCAAGATTTTTTGGGCTTCCTGTCAAATTTTGTATTGAGTTCAACATTTTATTCTTGACTTTCATGGTAAAACCCATTAGTATATCGCTGATGTGTTGTGCCCCCACACCTCAGACTGCAGCCTTCGGTCTTCAGGTTAGGGTGTCCTAAAGATCCCGAAAACTAATTTTAAATTCCATCTTCTGGAATGACTTGTACCAGTCCCTCCGTGAGTTTGACTGTTTACTCTTATAAAAAAACATTTGAAGACTTCGCTTTTCAGAAAAGCTTTTGGTTAATGGATTTTTTACTTTCTTTATCCTTTTATGATGGTGCCCTTGTTGTTTTAATTTGTTTTTTTAATGCACCTATGTTTTGTACAGCACTTTGATTTTTATCTGTAAAAAGCGCTTTATAAAAATGTTTTACTTACTGACGTACATATCAGAGAAATGTTACAATTGTTGTTGTTTTTCCAGAAGTTGCAGCAAGTCCTTGGTGCTCAGCTGGCTCTTGTGCAACATTTATTCCATCGTGAGCTGGTAGCACCACAGGGTCAAGAGGATGAGCGAGTGGAGGTTCGAGCCAAAGCTTTGCAGCAGCAGTTTCTACAACAGGAAGGGGCTTCTCAATGGAGGCTGCAGGTGTGTTATTGCCATTCCTTCAAAAAATCATACACTCTGTTTAGAAACAGACATGTATTTGATATTTTTACAGTTTTTTTATTCAACGTAAAAATGAAACCACCCTTACAGAAGATCCAAACCTCCTCGTACGGTGAAAAACACACTTTAATACGCTCCTGAATAGCCCATCTACAGTGGCTGATAACCTGCTATGTAAGTATATAAGGTCTCCCAAGACCCCGTCAGGCGTTAGATGTCACTCCCTCCCGCCTACATCGAGTTGCAGAAGGCGTTAAGCCGCATGAAGGCAAGAAAGAACAGGACCCAATAAACATCCCTTTTAGAAATAATCTCTCATGGTGGGCATGGCCTTGAAGACCAGGCGATTCATGGCAATTGTGCGCATGTGGGAGAGGAAGGCAGTACCTGCGGACTTGAAGGATGCCACAATCACCACCATCTTTAAAGGGGAACATTATCACCAGACCTATGTAAGCGTCAATATATACCTTGATGTTGCAGAAAAAAGACCCTATGTTTTTTAACCGATTTCCGAACTCTAAAAGGGTGAATTTGGCGATTTAAACGCCTTTCAATTGTTCGCCTGTCGGAGCAATGACCTTTCACCCTTGACGTCACATCGTGAAGCGACCCGCCATTTTCTCAAACACATTACACACACCAAGTCGAATCAGCTCTGTTATTTTCAGTTTTTTCGACTGTTTTCCGGTACCTTGGAGACATCATGCCTCGTCGGTGTGTTGTCGGAGGGTGTAACAACACGAACAGAGACAGATTCAAGTTGCAACAGTGGTCAAAATATGCGAAAGTCCCTCGTTTGTTCTGCACACTGTACCGACGACAGAGGTACAGAGATGGCAAGAATGTGTGGATATCCTGCGACACTCAAAGCAGATGCATTTCCAACGATAAAGTCAACGAAATCACAAAAGTGAGTTTTGTTGATGTTATTGACTTATGTGGAATGCTAATCAGACATATTTGGTCACGGCAGGACTGCAAGCTAATCGATGCTAACATGCTATTTAGGCTAGCTATATGTACATATTGCATCATTATGCCTCATTTGTAGCTATATTTGCATCCAGCCTTTCCCTCCACCCACATTTAATGCCAAACAAACACATACCAATCGTTGGTTAGAAGGCGATCGCCAAATTCGTCCGTGGTTCCTTCCGTACCGCTGTCTGTCGTGATATGGCTCAAAAGCTTCTGTTTCTTCTTTAATTTTGTTTTCGGTCCCTGCCTCCATACTCCAACCATCCGTTTCAATACATGCATAATCTGTTGAATTGCTTACACCGCTGAAATCCGAGTCTGAATCCGAGCTACTATGCTATAGCTTTCTGTGCTATCCGCCATGTTTTTTTCTGGTGGTTTCACGCAGTGACGTCATAGGACAATAGACGGGTGGATATAGCGATGGTGTAAATCAGGCACTTTGAAGCCGTTTTTCGGGATATTGCGTGATGGGTAAAATTTTGAGAAAAACTTCGAAAAATAAAATAAGCCACTCGGAACTGATTTTTATTGGTTATAACCATTCAGAAATTGTGATAATGTTCCCCTTTAAGAAAGGTGACTGCTCCATTTGCGGAAACTACTGCGGCATATCCCTCCTGAACATTCCTGGAAAGATTTTTGCATGGGTACTGCTTGACAGAAGAAGTCCTTCAGGAATCACGGTGCCGCTTCCGTCCATCTCGTGGCACCACTGCTTCAGGAGAAATCTCGTGAGCAATGACTACCACTCCTTTTCAACTTTTGGGACCTAGAATAGGCTTTCGATAGTGTATCAAGACCATCTAGGTGAAATTCCTTGAGATGTTTAGGCTGCTTTGATCATTTCAATGATCTTGTACAGGCTCTTCAAAACGGGATGACAGGCCGCGATTTTGTCAAGAATGCCATATCTGACTCCTTTCCCATCCCCATCACGGCTGGACTGAAGCAAGATTGTGTTTTCTGATCTATGAGCTTCCTGTCACGGCCTTTAGCATTCAACTTTAAGACTGAATGAATGGAGAAAATTTCAACACTGGACGTCTCCGCACGTGCTGACTTATAACCTTGGTCACAGTGCAGGAGCTTCAGTATGCGGATGACAACGCGACCCCTGTGGACACAGGTTGCAACCTCAAGACAACTATTGATCTCTTTGATAGAGCCTGCTCCCGCTTTGGTCTTGCCATCCTCATCCAGACACCAGAAATGTAGGACTTTGTGGAAATGTCCTTGAGACTTTGAAAGCTTTCCCTTTTTTTACTACATATATTACCAAATTGTATATGCACCTTAGGGGATCTGCTCCGGGTTTGTGCTGTACATGCAGCATTTGGGAGGTTCTCCAAGCCTCTTTTTCTAAACCATAACCTTAGTTTTCATACCAAAATCATGGTGTTTCGAGCCGTTATTTCTACATTTCTGTACTGCTTTGAGGTGTGGGTTCTACTACAGAAATTTCATGCAATCCTGAATATCACACGGCAACACCTCTTCACCAATTAGTATGTCCTCATCAGAGCCAACCTCCTTAGCATCGAGGAAAAGATGGCCCGATACTGGACTGGACATGTCAGAAGAATGCCCACAACACGACTTCCTCGTCAGATCCTGTTCTCGCAACTTGTATCTGGCACAATTCCGCGACCAACTGAAGGCCACTCTCATCTGCTGCAACATTGGCGTTGCCACTTTACCGCCCTGAGTGGAACAGACCGCATGGAAATTGAGCGAGATTGTGTGGTAGAGGCCAGGAGACAACACAAAGTTCGGCTTCTCCTTCCCCGCCCACCACCCATACTTGCCTGTGATGAGTGTGCCCATCTATTCTGCTCTGCCCTGGGCTTCAGCAGCATCACCACCCCACAAACGGCAATGATTGAGACTCAAATGATTTGTTAAATGATTCCTATCGCTCGGAAACACGCAATTGCTGAGTAGGAAAAAAAAGACAAATGTGACAATATAACTAAAAAGGCTCGGCGACTTGTCCAGGGTGTACCCTGCCTTCCGCCCGATTGTAGCTGAGATAGGCGCCAGCGCCCCCCGCGACCCCGAAAGGGAATAAGCGGTAGAAAATGGATGGATGGGCTCATGGACAATCATGTTCACCTGGCAAGATACACTGGGTAATACTTTGTCCCACTCCAGCCTGTAGGAGGCAGTGGTGTACACAACTACCACTCAAAGCAAGCTTAATCATAGAGGTGGGCAATACTGCAAATACTGGTATTGATCTCATACCAAGTAAATGCCTGCGCAGTATTACTGATCTTTCTCATCTAAATTTTTTTATCATCATTGAATAAATTTCTGATTTTGCCAAAATAAAACTCAATACAAATATTTTAAGCAAACAAAAACATGTTTTTGAACAATACAACAATTATACTACTACCCATACAAAAGAATAAATCACAAACCATATACAAACCTAAACTAAATAATACAAGTATTCTCTTTTATTACATACAGTTGTAAAATAAATTGTGCAGACTAAACTACTATTTTCTCTTATTTAAATCCTGTTGTCTTAGTTTTTACCCTCAAACCCTTCAGTGTCCAATAACTTATTCTGAGTTTGTCAACAATATCCATAACACAACAAAAAAACTCAGATATTTATGGAAATAAACTGAAAAATATCAATTTCATTGTTTATCATTACTATCGATATTTGTATCAATACACTCACCTACTGAGTGTATTTTAAAGTTTTGGTTCCTTCAGCATGACTGTTGTTTTTGTATCAAACAAACATGTTTGTGTCAATTGCCATCAAATGATAAGGTAAAAATTTAACAATTCAATAATTGGGTTTGCTACAGGAGTGGATCCGCTGGGAGGATAATTGCGGTCAGCTTGGGAGGCTGCTTGACAAGCTCGAAGTCTCCGTCAGTAGTGCAGAAGCAGCGAAAGACGATGAGGAGGAGTCCTTTGTACAACACAGACTGCATGCCTGCCAGGTAAGTGAAAGTGGTCTTTGGGTTCAGTCATCCTGAAGAGGGATTTGTGAGGTCAGAGGTTACTAATGTTGAACAAGAGGGCTTGGTTTACGATCCATGTCAAAAGGAGTTAAGTCAGAGCTCTTAAGTTCTTGCAAAGCAAACTTACCCAAGTATATCTTGCTTTGTGCACCGCATGCTGGTACGGAAAGGGTCTTTCCCAGCATGTTCCCACATGTCCAAAATGTATTTGTAGGAGGAACTAAGTAGACTAGACGAACTGATACCTGATTTGAGGGGCTTCCAGGTACTTTTGTCCGCATAATGATAAATAGTACTTGGAATAATACATTCATGTCTCCTACAAAGGGATGGGTAACTTTTTTTTTTTTTTTTTACATTTATGGTATTCAATGGTACCAATTTTTGTTGCTTTTGTGTTTAAAAATATCAATTGTTAAAAAATACTTTTTTAAATCATTTGGTGTTCAGGTATCTTGTTTTCTTACACTTTTGTCTCATTGCAAGTACTCTGCTGTACTGACAGTAAACTTTGCATGCAGTTGCAATTCCAAGACGTTAGATGGCAGTAGTGACTACATTGTGTTGCCTTAGCCAGGAAGTAGTCTTTGCCATTAAGTTTAATGTCCTTGTCTTTTTTTTTTTTTTGATTAAATTTATTTATTTTTTGTCATGAAAAGGGGAGTTTTTTGGGGTTGGTGCACTAATTGTAGGTGTATCTTGTGTTTTTTTTATGTTGATTTAAATAAAAAATAAAATAAAATTTAAAACAATAAAAAAAAAAAAAAGAAAAAAAATTCTTCTGCAGCCCGGTACAAACTCTTTGTGGACGAGTAAAACTGAACTTTTTGGTTTGTATCAAGAAATGTTCAGTATTATTTTATTTTTTTTAACAGACAAAAACAGTTAAATTTTTTGTGTTGTCGAAGACATTTTTTAATCTTCCTTAAAAATGGGGTCAGGGAAAAAAAATTGTAGCAGTGCAAATTGAATTGTGTCGAGGCACGTCTGTTAAATGAGTGAAAGTGAAACACTGGTAAGTTTCCTTTTTTCCCTTTTCATTTCCTTCATTTTATATTGTTCTTCCCTTAGTTATTGCAGTTCACTTTTACTGCTGCCCTGTCTTCCTCTTGACGTTTTACGATCCAAACAGACTCACAGTTAGCCCCTCAGTGTCCTATTTTGATGCTGGCTTAGAGAGTTTGATTCAAGTTCAAAGTTGTTGATTCTCATTGTCACCCCAGCAAATTCTGGTCCACTTGGACGGGAGCAGAGGTGCTCTGGGACTGTTCCTGGATCAGAGATGTGAGCTGCGAGCAGATCCGTTGTTTGCGCCCACAGTCATTCAGGCAGGTGGCGCTCTGGAGCTGCGTTGGCGGAGTGTGTACAGCCGGACGGAGCATGAGGTTCAGCGCTGCAGCGACATCCGGGACACCTGGATCAGGTGGGCCATCCATGAGCGTTCAGCTGCTTCCTGTTTAGTATGAGAAGTTCAGATTGTTGCACTTTTAGCGACATTTTGATCCAAGCTACTAAAGTCACATTTGTGCTGATCTAATGCAATAAATCTTAACCAATAACTGAACTTTACAATGGTGTGGGAATATGCCACATCAAATCTTTGTTGGCTATCACAATGCTATCTAATAGATTTATCTGGAACATGACATCAGAGCAAATTAAACCAGACTTGTCTTATCAGCCTTGGAACTTCTCTCCTCCCAGAGTCATGTTCTGCTTCGCTAGCTGTGCTGACGACGTATGTGTTGGACTTGTCCTCCCCACAGATTCCAGACACATTTTGCCTCCGTTAGTAAATGGTTGCTTGACAGCAACAAACAACTGAAGATTTGCCGCAGTCCTGCTGAGTCGAACCAGGAGAGCGTTTGCAGGGGTCTCCTGCAGCTGCTGGTGAGGCACTCAACACACCAAGTAATATCTGACTGACCACAAGTTAATGCAGAAAATGTTAGGAGCATTAGAGGGACTCCGTGAATACAATAGATGGGTTTATGAGCCTCCTTCAGACGAAGTATGTATGACAGTAAAGTTGAGGCTTCACCTTATCCCTGGAAAACAAATGTGCTGCTCACAACAGGACCTGAAAGTCCATCATTTTTACCCTTGATATAGCATATATTTCTTTAGTTTTCTCAAGCTGCTGCTCCTGCCTTGAAGTCTTCTCACGCCTCCCAGATGACGCACTTTGAAAACTCCTGTGATAGATATATTACTCAGTAATAGTGATCATGAAGTCATTTTTTTCTTTGAATAAAGTAAAAATTCTAAGACGTGGGATATTTTGACGGATTCTCAAATCGGATCTCCATACAAAAAAATGCTACTTAATTTGCTACCTGAAGTTTAATACATAAAGAAAAACAGCCCCCATGTCACTGTTGCGTTACCTTGGACTGTCGCATCACAGTAATATTATTTAGAAATGTAAATCTTACGACAATTCACCGGTTAATTCGATTCTGATTCTTGGGATGAATCAGAATACATTCTGAATCGTTGATTTTCCTCCTTTTAGAATTGAGTCTGAATCGTCAATTCTCCTCCTTTCAGAACTGACTCTGAAACATCATTTCTCCTCTTCAGAATTGATTCTCCTCCATTCAGAATTGACTCTTAATCCTCAATTCACCTCCATTCAGTATCAATTCTCAATCATATAGAATTCACTCTACCTAAGCCTTTTCAAAACAAGTTACAAGCAACTAAAGTTCCTTTGGCTTCTGACGTGTGACATATATACGCAGCAAATAAAATTGATTCTTAAAAATGTTGAAGCATTTCAGAATCGTAATAAACAAGATTCGGAAGTGAATCGACTTTTTTCCAGCACCCTTACTATTGTCAGTTGTATAAAATCTATAACAATACATTGTTTCTCATAATGTTGGAAACAACCTGCTCCAATAGAATTTTGGAGTTTATACCGTATACCTGTATTACAAACCCCGTTTCCATATGAGTTGGGAAATTGTGTTAGATATAAATATAAACGGAATACAATGATTTGCAAATCATTTTCAACCCAAATACAGTTGAATTTGCTACAAAGACAACATATTTGATGTTCAAACTCATAAACATTTTTTTTTTTTGCAAATTATTAACTTTAGAATTTGATGCCAGCAACACGTGACAAAAAAGTTGGGAATGGTGGCAATAAATACTGATAAAGTTGAGGAATGCTCATCAAATACTTATTTGGAACATCCCACAGGTGTGCAGGCTAATTGGGAACAGGTGGGTGCCATGATTGGGTATAAAAACAGCTTCCCAAAAATTGCTCAGTCTTTTACAAGAAAGGATGGGGCGAGGTACACCTCTTTGTCCACAACTGTGTGAGCAAGTAGTTAAACAGTTTAAGAACAACGTTTCTCAAAGTGCAATTGCAAGAAATTTAGGGATTTCAACATCTATGGTCCAAAATATCATCAAAGGGTTCAGAGAATCTGGAGAAATCACTCCACGTCAGCAGCATGGCCGGAAACCAACATTGAATGACCGTGACCTTCGATCCCTCAGAAGGCACTGTATGAAAAACTGACATCAATCTCTAAAAGATATCACCACATGGGCTCAGGAACACTTCAGAAAACCACTGTCACAAAATACATTTCGTCACTACATCTGTAAGTGCAAGTTAAAGCTCTACTATGCAAAGCGAAAGCCATTTATCAACATCCAGAAACGCCGCCGGCTTCTCTGGGCCCGAGATCATATAAGATGGACTGATGCAAAGTGAAAAAGTGCTCTGTGGTCTGACGTGTCCACATTTCAAATAGTTTTTGGAAATATTCGACATTGTATCATCCGGACCAAAGGGGAAGCGAACCATCCAGGCTGTTATCGACGCAAAGTTCAAAAGCCAGCATCTGTGATGGTATGGGGGTGCATTAGTGCCCAAAGCATGGGTAACTTACACATCTGTGAAGGCACCATTAATGCTGAAAGGTACATACAGGTTTCGGAACAACACATGCTGCCATCTAAGCGCCGCCTTTTTCATGGACCCCCCTGCAATGCCAAGCCACATTCAGCATGTGTTCTAACAGCGTGGCTTCGTAAAAAAAAAGTGTGGGTACTTTCCTGGCCCGCCCGCAGTCCAGACCTGTCTCCCATCGAAAATGTGTGGCGCATTCTGAAGCGTAAAATACGACAGCGGAGACCCCGGACTGTTGAACGACTGAAGCTCTACATAAAACAAGAATGGGAAAGGATTCCACTTTCAAAGCTTCAACAATTATTTTCCTCAGTACCCAAACATTTGAGTGTTGTTAAAAGAAAAGGTGATGTAACCCAGTGGGGAACATGCCCTTTCCCAACTACTTTGGAACATTTTGCAGCAGTGAAATTCTAAGTTAATTATTATTTGCAAAAAAAAATAGTTTATGAGTTTGAACATCAAATATTTTGTCATTTTAGTGCATTCAATTGAATATGGGTTGAAAAGGATTTGCAAATTATTGTATTCCGTTTATATTTATATCCAACACAATTTCCCAACTCAAATGGAAACGGGGTTTGTAAAATGGAAGATGTTGGGGAAGAATACGCTTTTGATGATTTAAACAATTACTTCATTCTATCTGTAGTTGTCTTAGACATGAACTACATGGGCAATTGCACGGGGCGGCATTCTCTTTGGGGCGCCATCAGGATGAAGTGGGAAAAAAATAATCATTTGTAGCCACGCCACAACATCAACAAATAAAAATATTTTCCTGGCCCCCACCTACTTAACAGTCAAAAATCAGTCGGTCATGGAAATCACAGAACCCTTACCGCCACACTTAACTTCCAGGCAAGGGCGCCATTGAAGCACCACTGGTCTTACTGGAGTTGCACAGGACAAATAGCATGCTTTGCATGTATGGATAGTTCATTGTTTGCCCCTAAGACCCAAAGTGTTTTTGTTTCAGGTGAAGACTCAAATAAAAAATTAAATTCCCATTCAGGATCTAAACTAACTATACCACAGTATATCATGTATTACCATAGCATTGACATATTAAAAACATTAATAAATAAGCACCACAAACATGACTCAGAAAACCCAAATCAATTGAAAAGCAAAAAAGTACTGAAAGAAATAGGAAGTTCAGTATAAATAGCAGTCCAATGTAGTTCGCATAGTTACACAACCGTTTCTTTTGTAAGTTAAACTGCGTCAACCATCTCCAACCTGCAGGACTTCTCCAGAGAGATGGAGGCCGCGTCTATTCACAAAGAATCGGCGTCCAGAGAAGCTGCTCGGCTGCTTCGTTTGAAGGAAACTGAATGTCCTCGTCTGAGAGCTCGTCTCACGAAGCTGGAGTCCGGCTGGTGCAAGCTCACCGCTGAAGTGACAAATATCCAAGACCAGCTGCAAAAGGTACTGCTACTCTTTAATACAGTGGTTTTCAATCTTTTTTAATGACTTACTACAAACCCCGTTTCCATATGAGTTGGGAAATTGTGTTATAAATATAAATGGAATACAATGATTTGCAAATCATTTTCAACCCATATTCAGTTGAATATGCCACAAAGACAACATATTTGATGTTCAAACTCATAAACATTTTTTTTTTTGTGCAAATCATTAACTTTAGAATTTGATGCCAGCAACACGTGACAAAAAAGTTGGGAAAGGTGCCAATAAATACTGATAAAGTTGAGGAATACTCATCAAATACTTATTTGGAACATCCCACAGGTGTGCAGGCTAATTGGGAACAGGCGGGTGCCATGATTGGGTATAAAAACAGCTTCCCAAAAATTGCTCAGTCTTTTACAAGAAAGGATGGGGCGAGGTACACCTCTTTGTCCACAACTGTGAGAGCAAGTAGTTAAACAGTTTAAGAACAACGTTTCTCAAAGTGCAATTGCAAGAAATTTAGGGATTTCAATCTATGGTCCAAAATATCATCAAAAGGTTAAGAGAGTCTGGAGAAATCACTTCACGTAAGCGGCATGGCCGGAAACCAACATTGAATGACTGTGACCTTCGATCCCTCAGAAGGCACTGTATGAAAAACTGACATCAATCTCTAAAAGATATCACCACATGGGCTCAGGAACACTTCAGAAAACCACTGTCACAAAATACATTTCGTCACTACATCTGTAAGTGCAAGTTAAAGCTCTACTATGCAAAGCGGAAGCCATTTATCAACAACATCCAGAAACGCCGCCGGCTTCTCTGGGCCCGAGATCATATAAGATGGACTGATGCGAAGTGAAAAAGTGTTCTGTGGTCTGACGTGTCCACATTTCAAATAGTTTTTGGAAATATTCGACATTGTGTCATCCGGACCAAAGGGGAAGTGAACCATCCAGGCTGTTATCGACGCAAAGTTCAAAAGCCAGCATCTGTGATGGTATGGGGGTGCATTAGTGCCCAAGGCATGGGTAACTTACACTTCTGTGAAGGCACCATTAATGCTGAAAGGTACATGGATGCCCCTGCTTATTTCAGCAAGACAATGCCAAGCCACATTCAGCACGTGTTACTACAGCGTGGCTTCGTAAAAAAAAAAAATGCGGGTACTTTCCTGGCCCGCCTGCAGTCCAGACCTGTCTCCCATCGAAAATGTGTGGCGCATTATGAAGTGTAAAATGCGACAGCGGAGACCCCAGACTGTTGAACGACTGAAGCTCTACATAAAACAAGAATGGGAAAGAATTCCACTTTCAAAGCTTCAACAATTAGTTTCCTCAGTTCCCAAACGTTTATTGAGTGTTGTTAAAAGAAAAGGTGATGTAACACAGTGGTGATCATGCCCTTTCCCAACTACTTCGGCACGTGTTGCAGCTATGAAATTCTACGTTAATTGATTATTTGTTAAAAAAAAATAAAGTTTATGAGTTTGAACATCTAATACCTTGTCTTTGTAGTGCATTCAATTGAATATGGGTTGAAAAGGATTTGCAAATGATGTATTCCATTTATATTTACATCTAACACAATTTCCCAAGTCATATGGAAACAGGGTGTGTACTTCAGAAAAAAACTTTGCTCTCCAAGTCCCACCATAATGACTAAAATTTAAATACAGTAACGTAGTAGGTCTATCACCGTCATTAAAAACGAGGCAGAGATTTTATTTAACAAGAATAATTAATATTTTTGGCCACTGTAACATTACACACTGTTTGAACAGTAAAACTGTTTGAATATAGAAAAAGAAAACACTGTACTTTAATCAAGTGATTCTTTTGTGTACCAATTGATAGTCTGCATACGCAGTTTGAGAATCATTGCTCTTATTATAAGACCGGCAACGTTTATTTATAGAGCATTAGGCATTTCAAAATTCTTTAAAGATGCATGAAATTTACAAGCAGGCAAATTAAATAATGACAAAAAATCTAATAATTAAAATCATGAATTACAGTAATTCCATAAAAATCTAAGTATAGATAAAATACTATTTTGTCATGTGTAGTGTTTTCCACCTTGACCATTGCTGAAGTTGAGGCTGGTCTTTTCTGGAAGACTAGTCCAGATTTCTGGGTTACACAATTGAAATGCAGTTTGACCTGACTTTGAGCACCAACAGGAGACCATTCTCAGAGTCTGAGATGGTTCAAATAGTTTGAACATTCAGATGTACACTGGTGCAAGACCATGAAAAGACTTCAGCATAAGTAGAACTGTTTCAATGTCTATTCTCTGAGCAACAGGAAGCCAAGCAGTGACTTCAGCACTTGACTAATATGGTTGTATTTTCTGGTTCTAGTAAGGACTCAAGCAGCACCATTGTTGAGACAGGGGCATGATTATTCTTTCTAAGTCTGCTTTAGACACTTGTTTGATTTGGCAATGTATTTCAGTGGTAAAAGTTAAAATTTAAGTCAATTATTACCCCTAGTTTTCTAACCTGATTATTCAGTTTTAAAAATGATTTCTATGAGACTGGTAACATTGTTTCTATTGCTTCTGTGGGCCACAGACAATGATTTAAGGTTTGTCTGTATTTAGCTGAAGAAAATAGTTTCGCAACCACACACGGATCAGTTCAATGCAGTGACAAAGCCAGTCAACAGGCCATACCTGTCAGTAGCAGCATTTCCATTTCCGTTTTCCGCAAAGTAAAAGCGAAATTTACAAAATTACGACAATGTAAATTTGCAACTTGTAGGTGTTTTGCGTCATGAGCCGTAAGCGTCGTAAAATTTTGTCCCGCGAGATTCCGCTTCGATGAAGATGGACGTTTTGCGACTCCCTGGTTTTGGAGCTGCGATTACAATTGCAGCCGCTGCTGTTTCCATCTATTGTCGATAGAAGACGAAATCGCTCAAAGGAAAAGTTCCTTACGTATGGCAGCGGTCACGAATATTGGATATTTGGCAGGGAACTAAACGAGGAATTTACAGACGATTTGTGGATTCAGGCATGTGAGTCTCTCCGAGCATTCGGGCCGGTCTCTATTGCCAGTAAGGGACCTGCGAGATGACCCATCTGCCCTAGATGTCTTGTCCTGCATCGGCGCTCTGCCGGTTCGGTGTTGAGGTGCACTGTAAATGCAAAAACGTCAATATTGAAACGTCTGGGGAAAAACCACCTCATGAGAGCATAAAAATGTTTTTGCGATATTTGAGATGTTAGGTGTTTTCATTACCAGTTTCTTATTGCAATATTTAGGTTTTGCACATTTCTAGAGGTAATGGAAATGCAGCTAGTGACACATAGATCTGAGTTTCATTTTCATCGTTGTAGTGGGACACATTGTAGCTGCTTATTAGCTGGCCTACTGGCAGCATGTACAAACTGAACCATAGGGGTATCAGAATTGACCCCTGATAGCCATTTGGTCTGAGACACAGTTAACATTTCCAACAAAGTATGTCCTGTGATGGGAGAGGACTTGAACCATTTAAGAGCAGAACCCAATATTCCCTCAAAGTTTTCTAACCTCTGTAATAAGATCGCATAGTCAACTGTGTCAAATGCAGTGCTCAAGTCCAGCAGAACCAATACTTGTTCAGGCGGATAACGTACATTGATATCAGTTTACAATATCTCTCGAAAGTAGCTCTTTTATTGCAACAACCATTTTGATACAA
The DNA here is from genome assembly GCF_033978795.1 of Nerophis ophidion. NCBI lineage: Eukaryota > Metazoa > Chordata > Actinopteri > Syngnathiformes > Syngnathidae > Nerophis > Nerophis ophidion. Next base: position 26,353,260 of record NC_084634.1, read on the forward strand.
TATATACCATAGATATAAAACCTTGATGTACTTGGACTAGACAATGTAGCCTTTGATAATGATGCTACTATCACTATTTCTGCCACTGTTATCTTGCTACTTGTTTGTTGCCAGATACAGGTATATAGAGCAGTAGTTTTCAACCTTTTTTCAGTGATGTACCCCCTTTGAACATTTTTTTAATTCAAGTACCTCCTAATCGGTGCAAAGCATTTCTGGTTGAAAAAAAGAGATAAAGAAGTAAAATACAGCACTATGTCATCAGTTTCTGATTTATTAAATTATTTTTGTACTGGTCTTTCTTTAACTGTTAAGGAAAAAATATAAAAAAATAACTAAAAAACTTGTTGAAAAATAAACAACTGATTCACTTATACGTAAAGATTTCTACACAATCATCAACATGATGTGCCCTCTTTGGGGATTGTAATAGAGATCCATCTGGATTCATGAATTTAATTCTAAACATTTCTTCACAAAAAAAGAAATCTTTAACATCAATATTTATGGAACATGTCCACAAAAAATCTAGCTGTCAACACTGAATATTGCATTGTTGTATTTCTTTTTCACAGTTTATGAACTTACATTCATATTTTGTTGAAGTATTATTCAATAAATATATTTATTAAGGATTTTTGAATTGCTGCTATTTTTAGAATATTTAAAAAAAAATCTCACGTACCCCTTGGCATACCTTTAATTACCCCCAGGGGTACGTGTAGCCCCATTTTTTGAATCACTGATATAGACAACAGTGTGTTGAGTCATTTCCAGTGAATTGTAAATCTATACCGCTATACAATCTCTACACAGACTACTTAGTTTAATTTCTATTGTTATCCCTTTTTATCTAAATGCTAAAATGTAAGGGGTGCACTGACTTTTGTCAGACACTGTATATTTATCAATCACATGAACTCTTGGACAAGATCACGGTTACAAGCGGCCGAAATGAGCTTTCTCCGCCAGGTGGCGGGGCTCTCCCTTAGAGAGAGGGTGAGAATCTCTGTCATGCAGGAGGCGCTCAGACTAAAGCCGCTGCTCCTCCACATCGAGAGGAGCCAGATGAGGTGGTTCGGGCATCTGGCCAGGATGCCACACAGGAAGGAGGCCAGAGGGAAGACCCAGGACACGTTGGGAAGACTGTCTCCCGGCTGGCCTGGGAACCCCTCCAATCCCCCGGGAGGAGCTGGACGAAGTTGCAGGGCAGAGGGAAGTCTGGGCTTCTCTGCTTGGGCTGCTGTCCCCGCGACCCGACCTCGGATAAGCAGAAGAAAATGGATGGATGGATGAATTCTCTGTGCATGACAATTTCGTCATTTGTTAAATTGAGGATATTTCATCAAGAGCTGCTAGTTTTCAAAAATAATGAGGCTTTCTGTGAACTGTTCTAGTCCAGGGAGGGAAAACAATTTCAGTCATGCTGTGATTGAGAGTAAAATCTAAGAATTGGGAGGACACCTCATGCGTACCTCACCATTTATGACCTTGACTACAGATATTCTACTTCTGAATATGTTTTGGTTTAAAGTGTGCATCTCTCTGATTATGGATGATTCACTGATTTGATATGTACATTATATACATGCATGGAGTTCAATACAATTCAGAAACAATCCATTTTAAAATCTAATGATTTGATGTAATATGGTATAGTTTCTTATTGTTTAAAGTAGACTTACATTTTTACATTATACATGATCCTACTGGATGTCAGTTCTTTAAACATGGCACTGTTTATCTTTAAATACATATACTTTACAAAAGACCAGTAAGCAAGTATTTGTGCTGCTTTTGACACAGCATACAAAACCATATCATGTTTATTAGTGTAACACATTACTCTTGAAGAACTTTGACAATAAAAACAGACTTAATGCAACATTTTCCCAATTGGCACAAATCGGCTTCATTCTTTACTTTATTTTGTAGCTCTTCAACTGCTGTCAACTTGTACTGAGGCTCCACTGTATTTATCATGTCCCTCGTTCGCTATAACATTGTAGAGTGTCAAGTCTCTATCAATGAAACAAGTTATTAAAGCCAATACCCAGGCTCAAACTGACTTATGAACATGTTTTGCTAATGCTGTACTTCAGCACTGTTTAAGTCATTGCATATAGCAACAGTTTTATCAGTTTTAACAGTTTTTCGTTTTAGAGACCCTTGTACCGATACACTTATTTTTTTAAAGGGGTCGTATTATGATTGTTTTTCCTATATTTATGTAGAGTCTGCAACTCTACATAACATGCAATGATGGTTGTTTGGTCGAAAATTTTGCTTAGATTTTTTTTACAGACCATCTTCTAGCGCAGGCCCGGGCAATTGTTTTAACTCGGGGGCCACATTTAGAGAAAAAAATGTGTCTAGGTGGCGGTATATCTAATTATATGAACACTAATAGAAAACTTCACAATGTCTGATTGATATAACGTTATGACTGACCGCCTTGAAAAACATAATGGAATATTATATTTTTCTATGAAGGATAAAACACTGAATATTAACAAAATATGAACATCACCCCCTTTCGATCGACACATTTTACAATCAAGTGGAACGCAACCAAAAATGCAACAAACAGTGAAATATGAACACCAAGGGTACACAAAAAAACACTTAGTCTGATATATAAGATACATCACTAAGGTTTAGAACTTTATTGTGAAAATCTCCTTCCGCGTCTGCGGAAGCACTCCCCACCCACACTGCTTGGTGCCTCGTCTGAGCTGCTGTGATTTACATTACCATAGTGACTAACTAGATGACCATAGTAATTAGATTACCTTAGTAACTAATTATATTACCATAGTAACTGGTATATCATCCATAAGCGCAGATTCCAACCATTGAAATACTTTGTATAGTTTGACTTACGGTCGTTAGAAAACATCATGGCATATCATAATGGCAGCTACACTTTCCATCTTTAAAGATCTAAAAACATTTTGGGGGAATATCCGGCGGGCCAGATTGAAAAGCTCAACGGGCGGCATGTGGCCCCCGGGCCTTAATCTGCCCAGATCTGTTCCAGCGTCTTTCAGACTGTCTCTTCAGAATGCGCTTTTTTACGAGTGGTCTTATTTACGTGCCAAAGTCGTCCTGCAGGCCAAAAAAGCCCCTTTCAACTGCGTCTCACTCCTGTCAGCCATGTTGTAGTTTTTAGCACTTATATATGCATTCTAGTCCGAACTATACGTTACTTTGCATCAGAAATGTCAACAGCAGAGGATGCATGTGCATGTACAAGCTCTTTGGGTAAACCTCTACCATAAATGAAAATATTCACTGATGTAAGGAAGGAATATGTTTTTAAAAGTTTGAGTTATCAAAATGAATCCACAGCAACACTCAATATTTTAAAATGTAACGGTTTGACTGGGCTGCATTAACATGAACTTGCACTCAGTGTATGATAATCGTGTATTTACTGTAGAAGCTGCTCCTTGCGTGGCCACCTCTGAAGCTGCTGTCTGACTTGGCGTCCTGGCTCAAGAAGGCGGAGCTCCAGCTGAACCAGCACAAAGAAGAGGACCACAAGGACACAGATGCTGTTCAGATCACTACGACCCTGCAGCACTACCAGGTACTATCGCCTAGTTACTCACCACCCATCTCTTTAATGAGCTTTTCTTCTTCAGAGTTCAATAGCTTCCTGTATTTCCAACAACTCCATCTAGATATACTAGAATGACTAAATTGACAGGAACATTCAGTTGCTAAGCATAAAATATCCTCACCTTTTGTTGTAGCAACAAAAAACACATCTCACTTGCAATGTGCAAAGCAGAAAAGGAGCACTTGACCAATTGTTGCTCGGAAAAAATACATGTTAAAGATTAAGATTTTTTTTTTCATTGTTTAGTCCTGATCTAATACCTCATGCTAAAATGCGTGTGCAAACTATACATTGGTGTGTATTAGTGGGCGTGTTGTTTGTGCTCTAAGACTGCGTGTACAATCGATTACAAGTGCCATAGATGCGCAGACTGCCTTATTTAATGAGGATTTTGCGTGCAGGCATTAATTCCCATGGAAACACTCATTTCCTTCCACATTCATGTTATGCTCTTTAACCTGTGTGCAATGTTGTTGAACAAGCTGCACGCATCTATAATTTGTACCACCTTTTCTGCTATATAGAATCGCAATCGAGACAACACAAGGGAGACGATGGATTGTCGCAGTCCATTCATGCATCTAATATACAATGACCCAAATGCAAGAAAAAATGCACATTGCAAGATGTTTTATTGAAGATATATTACAATAATATATATTCTAAAAAACAAAAAAACACAATCAGACCAAAACCAACATTTATTTTAATCATTCACTTACAGCGATTGTTCTTTTTGTACATTCAAAACATTTCCTTGTGGTCTACATAACATATAATGGTGGTTCTTTACTTAAAATGTTGTATAGATTGTTTTACAGACCATCTTCAAACTGCTTTCTAACAATTTCCTCAGGATTTGCCATTTTGTGGACTGATGTTGATGCCCACATCTGTTGTACATATTTACTTTACAAAATACAAATGTTGGATATTTGACTTTATTAAATGTTTGAGTAGCATTTTATTAAACAGAACTAGTTTTCTTAAGTAATCTACAAATCTGTTAGAGCTTTTTATTTTACGGAGTAATGCAGTAAAAGAACTGGCACCCAATTTAAAAGTAATGATATTGAATTGATAATCGAATCTGAATCGAATCTTTATCCCCAAGAATCGAATCGTGATGTGCCCACAGATTCACAATTTGGGCACCACACGTTCACATGTTTTATCTACAGTCCCAAACCCACACACGTGAAGATTTCAGATGGGCTAAATAAAGATGCAAAATAGCACCCGCAGAACAGTTTGTCTTGATAAACCACACTGCGCTTGCGAAAGGGTATGATTTGCATCTTCTCCTCTGTGTTTTGAGCATTCTGATAGTTAGCATGTATTATGCATATGAGGACAGACACGCTAAATGGATTGCACTCTGTTTTTTTGGACCCTTAAAAAACAGTACTTTTTTCGGAATTTTGCCTAAAATTCACAATCCTTCTGTAAGACATGTAGAACACATGTTTTTCTTTGTTTTATGCATTCTGAATCATAAATAAAAGGCCCTGCAATGATGTGGTGACTTGTTCAGGGTGTACCTCGCCTTCCGCCTGATTGTAGCTGAAATGGGCACCAGCGCCCCCCGCGACCCAAAGGGAATAAGCGGTAGAAAATGGATGAAGGGAAATAAAAGGTACAAAAAGTCAGCTAACAATGGAGCTTATGAGAGTCATTGTGTCTATTGCACCTATAAGGTGCTGTAAAACCTCCAAAAACCTCTGTTTTATATATACACTAAGTATATATGTAATGTAGTAACAGTAATGTGGTAACAGGCACATTCTTATTAACATGCAATATTAACAAATGTTGGTCATTGTAAGCATTCGACAGCATATTAATTTCACAGTTGCATCCCAATTTTTGCTGTTTCCTTTAACAACACTACTAATCATGCAGACTTTGAGATACGACAACTACTTTGGGACAAATGATGATACAGACCCTTGTATTTTTGAGCCTGAATATACAGAATATGAGCTACAAGTTTTAGAAGCTGAGTGATAAGCAGGTCCAGCAAGTAGCAGTATTGCATAGAGCTAAACAAAAAATAAATACAAAGAACACCTATAGTATCATGTCAGCTCTCACTGTGATGCAGACAAATTGAATGTTTATATCTTCCCGTTTGGATAAAGTATTAATCATAAGTCTCACACAGGTAAAAAAAATAAAAATTAAGCAAGCGTCTTTTTGTGTCTTTCTTGCCATCTCCAGGTCTGAGTTGAATATCAAAGTTGACGATTTCTACTATACTGTACGAGCGAGAAGTATGATTTATAATTTATAATTTACTTTTACCAATTTGGAGGCGATGCAGCAGCTTATTGACTCAATTTGTCACAAGATGTAAATAGAGTATTGTTGGCGTTTTTTTAATTTTATAGAGGGCTTAATGGGCACAATATAGTACTCTCATTAACTGTATTGTTAGTCACCTCGTAGGCTACTTGCAGTACATTACAAATTAGAATGCATAAAAAAGTAAAACATGTTTTTGTCTTACATAAGGATTGTGAATGATAGGCGACATTCCAAAAAATTGCAGTTTCCCTTAAAGAGACGCAATCCTCTGCTCACGAGTTTGGTGGATCAGCTTTGCGTGCCTTATCAGGTTTGCACTTGTTCTAGTACACTCAAACCTTTGGTAAATCTGGACCATAGAGTTATACATTACACTACCATTTAAAGTTAAAGTACCACTGATAGTCACGCACACACTAAGAGAGCAGTGAGCAGCAGCAGTGACCGCACTCGGGAATCGTTTTGGTGATTTAACCCCCAATTCCAACCCTTGATGCTGAGTGCCAAGCAGGGAGGTAATGGGTCTAATTTTTGTAGTCTTTGGTATTGAACTCACGACCTTCCGATGTCAGGGCGGACACTCTAACTACAAGGCCACTGAGCAGGTTTTTTACACATTGTTAGGTACAGCTGCACAGTCTAATGAGATCCAATGCAAAAACTTAAGTGTTTTATCTACATTTGCGCACATTATTCAACATCACTAATATTAGGCATATAGTACAATTAATCTTCCATTTTTCTGTTATTTTTCTTTGTATAGGCATTAAAGGCATCTTTGGTCGACGGGCAGCTTCTTTTGGATTTTCTCTCCCAAACTGGTCCTCGAGCCGTGGAAGTGGATGTCCAGCCTCTTTGTTCTGAGCGGACAATGTATGCCGAGCAACTTGGTGCTCTCAGACGAGAGTGGCTTCACCTGCAAGGGTCGCTGGAGAGCCAGGTCTCGTTTTCAGCATGCCTTTTCCTCCACTTCAATATTTTTATTCATATCCAAGAACATGCATAGGTCGGAGCACAGTCTTTCACCTGCTTTGCTCCTTTAAATATTTGTGTTGTTACTTTACCCCATATAAATAATGATGTCAAGTGGTATGAATTATAAATGGTGTAATACTGTGAATTGTTAAGCCATTTTAAACCTTCTCATTTAAGACGGGTTTTGTCATAATTTATTCCCCATATAGATTCGTGCAGATGCTCAGGTCCGTCACACTTTGGCAGCGCGAGAGCAACTGTTGCAGCGTCTTTGTCGCTCGGTCGAAAAGCAGAGAAAGCATCTGAATCAGTGGAAACAGTCCAAGAGTCAAACGCTGACTCGTCAGATTCTGAAGGAGTGGGAGGTACACACAAGCAGGATGCAAGTTTCACATTTGCACCCAAATATTCCCCATTAGAGCTGATATTCTGTGATTTTTTTTTTCTCTCCAGTTTGTTGTTGGAAGAGTAAAGGAGGTTTCTGCAGCTTTGCAGAGCCTGAAAGCCTCACGTGTTTTAGCTGAAAAAGAGCACCCACGTGATGTTACGTTTTGGGAACAGGCTGAGACTGTCAGCCAGGCTTGTGAGGATCTCAGTCTGCAGGTAAAAAAAAGAAAAAAAACACCATACTTGCTAAAGATGAGTCTCAAAATGTGCTGAAAATTTTGTAGCAAATCATACAAAAGGAATATCAGTCTGGCACAGTGAGCCTTCCTTCCAATAATGTAATATGGTTATAGACTTCTACTCCATGAAAAAACTCTTTCCGTATATTTTTTTCAGGTATTTATGCTCACAATAGACTTTTGCTGTTCTTCTCAAATAGCGGGGTGGGTCCCTCTGTAGGGGCGAGGCGTGATGCTGGGGGATGCTTGCAAAAAAAATAAAAAATCAGTGTAGAAAAAAATCTGTCCAGAAAAATCAAATGTAAAAAAAATTAAAATAAGTTATAGTATACAAAATCGGTGTATAAAAATTCAGTGCAGTACATTGTCCTGAAAACTTAAGTGTTAAAAAAATATATCCATCCATCCATTTTCTACCGCTTATTCCCTTTGGGGTTGCAGGGGGCACTGGTGCCTATCTCAGCTACAATCGGGCGGAAGGCGGGGTACACCCTGGACAAGTCCCCACCTCATCGCAGGGCCAACACAGAGAGACAGACAACATTCACACTCACAATCACACACTAGGGACCATTTTTTAGTGTTGCCAATCAACCTATCCCCAGGTGCTTGTCTTTGGAAGTGGGAGGAAGCCGGAGTACCCGGAGGGAACCCACGCATTCACGGGGAGAACATGCAAACTCCACACAGAAAGATCCCGAGCCTGGATTTGAACCCAAAACTGCAGGACCTTCGTATTGTGAGGCAGACACACTAACCCCTCTGCCACCGTGAAGCCCCGGCCATAAATTCAGTGTAAAAAAAAAAAAAAAAGTTTTCATTTTAAACACACAAATTGACCTCGATATTCAAAATTGTATCTAAAGTCCCATGCGAGTTTGTTATGAAGTAAAATTTGCCGGCAAGCACAGCAGTCTGATCATACAGTAACTGTACAGTAATTCTCAGGTAAGAACTGCGGTTAAGGTAAATGAGCATGTGGGGTAAAAAAAACTTGCGTGATTAATCTGCCTTTATACATGATTAATGCTATATGTTTGTGTTATTCATCACTTGAGTTAACTTGTTAAATTTGACAGCCCTACTTTAAACATAACTGAAGTTAGCAGGTTCGATTTGTTTTGTAAGCTTCTGTCCTTCCTGGGAAGTTCAAGGATGCCTAATGATTAAGTAAGAGAAAAACAACGAGAATAAGTGTTTTTCTGTAAGTAAAAGTAATGTTTCTATGACTCAGCTTGCCAAATGTATTGCCCTCATAACAGAAACAAATAAAACATAAAAAAATGTTTTCCTGCAATGAATCCTACTCAGTGGTTGTTTGGTGAAAATGGATTGAATGACAATTGAAAAAGCTAAGTAACACAGGTCAAAACATTTTTGTACAAACATCAAAAATGCACGTTATTATGGGCTTTGAATGAACAAGTTGCTTTTCTGTGTGCTATTTTGCAGATCCAAGCGCTGCATTCAGCCTTGCAGTTGGATGAGAAAGAATGGTCTTGTTTGGAAAAAAATCTGAGGGAGGTTTCTTTGTGTGCCAGTAAGGTGCGCTCTATCCTGCAGCTTCACCGAACACATCTGTTTTCCCTGAAGCAGACAGAAGATCACATGGGGTGCATTCAGGTGAACAATGCGCGTCACGTCTCAAATTACAGATGTTTTCCCATTCATGTCTAACATTTTGATACGTCAATCTTTTATGTGCATAGCAACTGCAAGAGATGGTCCTAAAAGGGGAACTGCTTTGGGACGATATCAACAAATCATTTCAGAATCTTGACGGTAGAACATCTCTATTGCTCTGTGATCGAGTGGAACAAGAGCGAAAGCGGTCAGTAACACTCAGCGTTAAATGCTAACATTTCATAGGCGTTTTATTAACGATGTCATGCTCTGTTTCCTGAAGAAAAACAAAAATATCGTATAAAAAGATGTGTAGCAAAGCATTTTTTTGTTACAAAGTTGTACTTGGTTCTGCGGCAGTGAATCTTTGGGCACCCTTTGATTCTTGGGTGTAACGATTCGATTCAGAATTGATTCTCGGTTCAAAATCAACACTTTTTAAAATAATATTGAGTGCCAGTTCAATGATTACTACATTCCTCCATAAAATAAATAAAAAGCACTGATAAATGTATATTTTATTTCAATAAAATTCAATTGCAGATATGGGCATCTACTAGCCTACTCAGTGGCCTAGTGGTTAAGGTGTCCGCCCTGAGATCGGTAGTTCGTGAGTTCAAATCCCAGTTGAGTCATACCAAAGACTATAAAAATGGGACCCATTACCTCCCTGCTTGGCACTCAGCATTAAGGGTTGGAATTGGGGGTTAAATCACCATTAATGATTCCCGGGCGTGGCACTGCTGCTGCCCACTGCTCCCCTCACCTCCCAGGGGGTGTTCAAGGGTGATGAGTCAAATGCGGAGAATAATTTCACCACATCTAGTATGTGTGTCACAATCATTGGTACTTTGACTTTAACTTTACATCACAAATATGATTTGCCTGAGTGGCTGATCAGACAAATAAAAAAAAAAAAAAAAAAATCAAATAGATTTTAGTTTTTTATGAATTAATCAACAATCAGGATTAATTATAAAATCACAATTTTTTTGACACCCTGACTTGGTACAGTATATATACACAGTGTGAGGCTTTTTAGCTAGCAATTTTCATTGACGTCATGAAAACCCGGAACTTAGAAAGCGACCATTTGATCATCTCTTCTCGCTGAAGCGGCGTGAACAAGTCTGGGAAATGAGACCTTTTTTATGTTTGATGAACATTTTTTTTACTATGAATTGATTTACGTGGACCCCAACTTAAACAAGTTGAAAAACTTATTCGGGTGTCACTATTTCGTGGTCAATTGTACGGAATATGTACTGTACTGTGCAATCTACTAATAAAAGTTTCAATTAATCAATCAAAACATAGGACCTGTGTTATTTTTGACAGCAGTTTTTAATATAGTTTTAGGCATAGTCTTCTGATGATGATTTAGACATACTTTAGTCATCTAGATTGATTTAGTTTTAGAGGACTAAATTCCTCAACGTTTTAGTCAACTAAAATTACAGTACCTTTTTTTATATATATATGTAAAGGATAAAGCATCTTCAAAGTTGTTTTGAAACCACTTTTTTACGGTTATTGCGAAGCATCTCAAAAACTAAATTCACATCAAGACTGCATGAATTCCGCATATTAAAAGGTACATTACACACTAACTTTACAGTGTGCTATTATTTTAGCTGCAATTAAGCTTTTTTTTTTCAAATTGTTGGAATAATGTGACTAAAGTGATGAGTACAATTACTATACAACGCAATGAATCAACTCTACATAACTTGGCAAATACTGTTGCTTTTCAATACAATTGAATATTGCACATCAGAGGCGTGATTGGGAAGAATGGCCGCCCGGATCTGAACCCGAGTGGTGTTTTGTTATTGGACTTTTGTGCTCGTCACAGTTTGTCCATAACAAACACCATGTTCAAACATAAGGGTGTCCATATGTGCACTTGGCACCAGGACACCCTAGGCCGCAGTTCCATTATCGACTTTGTAGTTGTGTCATCGGATTTGCGGCCTCATGTTATGGACACTCGGGTGAAGAGAGGGGCGGAGCTTTCTACCGATCACCACCTGGTGGTGAGTTGGCTGCGATGGTGGGGGAGGATGCCGGGCAGACCTGGGAGGCCCAAACGCATTGTGAGGGTCTGCTGGGAACGTCTGGCAGAGTCTCCTGTCAGACAAAGTTTCAATTCCCACCTCCGGAAGAACTTTGAACATGTCACGAGGGAGATGCTGGACATTGAGTCCGAGTGGACCATGTTCCGCACCTCCTATTGTCGAGGCGGCAGATCGGAGCTGTGGCCGCAAGGTAGTTGGTGCCTGTCGGGGCGGCAATCCTAAAACCCCTTGGTGGACACCAGCGGTGAGGGATGCCGTCAAGCTGAAGAAGGAGTCCTATCGGGTCCTTTTGGCTCATAGGACTCCGGAGGCAGTGGACAGGTACCGACAGGCCAAGCGGTGTGCAGCTTCAGCGGTCGCGGAGGCAAAAACTCGGACATGGGAAGAGTTCGGGGAAGCCATGGAAAACGACTTCCGGACGGCTTCGAAGCGATTCTGGACCACCGTCCGCCGCCTCAGGAAGGGGAAGCAGTGCACTATCAACACCGTGTATGGTGCGGATGGTGTTCTGCTGACCTCGACTGCGGATGTTGTGGATAGGTGGAAGGAATACTTCGAAGACCTCCTCAATCCCACCAACACGTCTTCCTATGAGGAAGCAGTGCCTGGGGAATCTGTGGTGGACTCTCCTATTTCTGGGGCTGAGGTCGCTGAGGTAGTTAAAGAGCTCCTCGGTGGCAAGGCCCCAGGGGTGGACGAGATCCGCCCGGAGTTCCTTAAGGCTCTGGATGCTGTGGGGCTGTCTTGGTTGACAAGACTTTGCAGCATCGCGTGGACATCGGGGGCGGTACCTCTGGATTGGCAGACCGGGGTGGTGGTTCCTCTCTTTAAGAAGGGGGACCGGAGGGTGTGATCCAACTATCGTGGGATCACACTCCTCAGCCTTCCCGGTAAGGTTTATTCAGGTGTACTGGAGAGGAGGCTACGTCGGATAGTCGAACCTCGGATTCAGGAGGAACAGTGTGTTTTTCGTCCTGGTCGTGGAACTGTGGACCAGCTCTATACTCTCGGCAGGGTTCTTGAGGGTGCATGGGAGTTTGCCCAACCAGTCTACATGTGCTTTGTGGACTTGGAGAAGGCATTCGACCGTGTCCCTCGGGAAGTCCTGTGGGGAGTGCTCAGAGAGTATGGGGTATCGGACTGTCTTATTGTGGCGGTCCGTTCCCTGTACGATCAGTACCAGAGCTTGGTCCGCATTGCCGGCAGTAAGTCGAACACATTTCCAGTGAGGGTTGGACTCCGCCAAGGCTGTCCTTTGTCACCGATTCTGTTCATAACTTTTATGGACAGAATTTCTAGGCGCAGTCAAGGCGTTGAGGGGTTCCGGTTTGGTAACCGCAGGATTAGGTCTCTGCTTTTTGCAGATAATGTGGTCCTGATGGCTTCATCTGACCGGGATCTTCAGCTCTCGCTGGATCAGTTCGCAGCCGAGTGTGAAGCGACCGGAATGAGAATCAGCACCTCCAAGTCCGAGTCCATGGTTCTCGCCCGGAAAAGGGTGGAGTGCCATCTCCGGGTTGGGGAGGAGACCCTGCCCCAAGTGGAGGAGTTCAAGTACCTAGGAGTCTTGTTCACGAGTGGGGGAAGAGTGGATCGTGGTCCGTTGTGGTGAAGAAGGAGCTGAGCCGGAAGGCAAAGCTCTCAATTTACCGGTCGATCTACGTTCCCATCCTCACCTATGGTCATGAGCTTTGGGTCATGACCGAAAGGATAAGATCACGGGTACAAGCGGCCGAAATGAGTTTCCTCCGCCGGGTGGCGGGGCTCTCCCTTAGAGATAGGGTGAGAAGCTCTGCCATCCGGGAGGAACTCAAAGTAAAGCCGCTGCTCCTTCACATCGAGAGGAGCCAGATGAGGTGGTTCGGGCATCTGGTCAGGATGCCACCCGAACGCCTCTCTAGGGAGGTGTTTAGGGCACGTCCAACCGGTAGGAGGCCACGGGGAAGACCCAGGACACGTTGGGAAGACTATGTCTCCCGGCTGGCCTGGGAACGCCTCGGGATCCCCCGGGAAGAGCTAGACGAAGTGGCTGGGGAGAGGGAAGTCTGGGTTTCCCTGCTTAGGCTGTTGCCCCCGCGACCCGACCTCGGATAAGCGGAAGATGATGGATGGATGGATTATTTCAAAAGTTCAATTCAGACTAAGAGAGTAACGAAAACCTCAGATTTTTTTTTTCATGTAATTTGCTGATTAGAATGTGAACCTGGACAGCACTTTACAATATTCAACTTTTTGGCAATGTTTCACATTTTATAAGACACTGAATTTGGGATTTTGATGTATGTTATAGTATTGTATGGTATGTATTTGAAGGTCGTTACGTAGGATTTTAAATGCAAGGTAACATAGTAAAAATCTAGATCCGGCCCCAAATTTCCGTAACATGTTCTTTATCCAATTTCCAGAAAGCAGCTCTGGGCTTTTTGTGGCCCTGAACAAATAATTGTTTGATAGATACATCTCCAAAGATAAATTCCATTTCCAGTATCTTGTAGGGGTGGAAACACACGGGGGCATGCAAGGTTTAAAGATATTAAAAAATAAAAATAAAATAAGTACTAAAATGGAACATTTCCAGTATTTGTAGGGGTACAAACACACTGGGAAGGCATGCAAGGTTTAAAGATATTAAAAAAATAAAATAAAAAGTATAAAAATTATACCCAAGCAGGCAGACACACTGAACCAAAAACTCAAAATGAAACCATAAGAAATTTTTCTGTTTTTGTATTTTACAGTTTTTTGGTAAATATTCAACAAATACAATTCCTGTTTCATAGTGCAAAACATGTCAGTGTTCAAAAGTACAAAGAACAATGCGCAATTACATTTGGTAAATAATTATTTGGTGCCCGATTTCAGTCTTTATTTATACAGTTTTTTACTACTGCTTATTATTTGACCCGTGAATAATATCAGTATTATGATAATTATTAGTCCATCACTGAGGGTAAAGCCGCCCTTTTCTTTATAAACTAGTGACGCCAATGTTTTGGAATCTAATCTTTTAAATGATCTTGGGTCCTAGAATGCACCACAGCAGGGGTAGGGAACCTAACATTTTCATGCATTTTAATCCATCATCCGTTTTTTACCACGCCTGTTCAAGAAGTCCTATTAATGGTAAAAACTAATTATTTATTATTGGTTAACTTCAGAATAACAATGTTAATAAAAAGAATAAGAGACTTATTGTACTATAAAAATATTGGTCTTACTTAAAAATGCATGCATCTAGTTGTATGGCTCTCACAGAAATACATTGTAAAATATTTGGCTTTCATGGCTCTCTTAGCCAAAAAGATTCGCGACCCCTGCACTACAGTAATGTCGTATAGGATGCAAAAGTAAAAACTTAAACATAACTTTGTCCGATGCTGCCACAAATGTATTATGTTATTTTGTAAATGTGCGCTTTTGTGACGCCCGTTTTAAATGAAAAGTGAAGTGTTGAGTTTGTTGCTATCAGGAGGGATGGACCATTTTGCATTTTTGCAAAGGGGTTAGGTAGAGTTACACATTCCTAATTTGATTCAAACAATCTTATTATGGAATTTTGTCAGCAAAATGTATTTTATCTTTACTTATATATTTAAAAACAAAAACAAAAAAAACCCTTTTTGATCTGGTCCCCTCAGGAAGGTGCTACAGGGTCATCAGACTTAGGAACAGTTTTTTTTCCCTAAAGCCATAACCACAGTGAACTCTCATAGGCACTGATTTTATAGTTCAGCACCTCTCTGTGTGCAATTTTTACTTTCCACCCACAGTCTGAATGCTTCTGTTTATATGTATATAGTATAATATTTAAACAACACATTCAGAACATTTGTTCTCAGGACTGGACTGTGCACTTTACCTCCTTTTGCACTAGTTTTCTTTTTAAGTTAAAGTTAAAGGCCTACTGAAATGAGATTTTCCTATTTAAACGGGGATAGCAGGTCCATTCTATGTGTCATACTTGATCATTTCGCGATAATGGGAGCTTCCAACAAAAAGAGCTATTCGGACCGAGAAAACGACAATTTCCCCATTAATTTGAGCGAGGATGAAAAATTTTTGTTTAAGGATATTGATAGCGACGGACTAGAAAAAAATAAAAAAATAAAAAAAACAAGTTAAAAAAAAACGCAATTGAATTGGGATGGATTCAGATGTTTTTAGACACATTTACTAGGATAATTCTGGGAAATCCCTTATCTTTCTATTGTGTTGCTAGTGTTTTAGTGAGTTAAACAGTACCTGATAGTCGGAGGTGTGTGTCCACGGGTGTCTTGACGCCAGTGTCTCAGGGAAGTCGACGGCAGCTTTATGGACGGCGCAAGCTCAGCTGATCTCCGGTACGAAGCGACTTCTTACCATAATTTTCTCACCGAAACCGGCTGGTTGACATTCGATCGGGATCCATGTTCGCTTGACCGCTCTGATCAATAGTAAAGTTTCATCTCTGGTCATTTTTAAAAAGGAATCACCGTGTGTCTGCGTGGCTAAAGCTTCCCAACTCCATCTCTCTACTTTGACTTCTCCATTATTTATTGAACAAATTGCAAAAGATTCAGCAACACAGATGCCTAAAATACTGTGTAATTTTGCGGTTAAAGCAGACGACTTTTAGCTGTGTGTGTGTGTGCAGCGCTCATATTTCCTAACAGTCAGTGACGTCACGCGTACACGTCATCATTACGTGACGTTTTTAAGAAGAAACTCCCGGGAAATTTAAAATTGCAATTTAGTATACTAAAAAGGCCGTATTGGCATGTGTTGCAATGTTAATATGTCATCATTGATAAATAAACTATCAGACTGCATGGTTGGTAGTAGTGGGTTTCAGTAGGCCTTTAAAGTACCAATGATTGTCACACTTTTCTTTCATTCCTATGTTTTGCATATTTGTTGACAGTCACACTGATATTGGAGTTGCTTTTAATCTCATTGTACCTGTGTATAGTGACAATAAAAGGCCTTGTATTCTGTTTTTAAATCTTTACCAATGCCTGTGGCCATGATCATATGGTCCTCCTCGGAGTTGTGGCCCTAAACATCTGCATAAAGTGTTTAGGCCACTCGGGACCTTTTCTCTTCTAGCAAGAATGTGCCACAGAGCACAAAAACAAAAGATAAATATTCTAAGAAGCAAAACTTTAGGCCCATCCAACACTAAAACAGCGATGGTGAGGCAGCAAGCTACATCTCAGGAATATCAGTGACGTCCAGTCTTCTGAATAAAAGGACATAGTGTGGACCTATGTATATTTTCAACTTCAACACCATCATAGCCATTAGTTATGGGTTTCGAATCCTAATTGACACCTCCTTGGTCCAGGTGGAAGAACGTGTTGGACGAGTTGATGGACGTAGAGAAGAAGACTTTGCAGACCTTGGCCCTCTGGCAGCAGTACGATCACACTTCCAAAAAATGCTCCCTTCAGCTGGAACGTCTGCAGCATCACTTCTCCTCGTTGCCTCGACGGGAACCGCAGGTTACCGTCCTCTCAGTGGAGGTTAGTTTATGTGGCTCATTTGTCGAGTTCTTGGAAATATTCTACCCAGAGATTGGAACAACTTAGATTATTTTTTTGAACTAGCCAAGAGGACGTTTTACGAGTGCAATTTAGTTTGATTATCTGAATTTTTCATTCTTTCTAAAAAATGACCTGGATGAGTCATGGTGTATTTAAGTTGATTGAGAAGATGAACTCAGGACTGTTTTGCTGTACTCTCCACAGGCTGCATTAGGACTTGTCCCCAGCGCCCTCACACACATTTCCTTTCAGTCAGTGATTTAAGTCAGATCCGTTCATGTTGATGTAGTTTTAATAAAACTACTGTAATTAAATGTCATATTTTTTTATCGACTGTTGTGGGTCATTTGATAACTGCTGACATTTTTCAACCATTTCCAACCAAAAGAAATTGCAGAATTCTGCAAAAGAACTACAAAGCGGTGTGGCAGAAGTTCTGGCCTTGTCAAAGATTCTCGTTGGAAGTCTACAACCTTTGGCTGCGAATTCGGTCCAATCGGCAAGCAGGCTGCTGTCGCTTGAGTTCCTCCTATTGAACCAGACGATGGCCGATGCAAAGAAAAATCTTCAGGTATTGGCTTGGTTGAAAACCTCCTAAAAAGCTATCACACAAGTAAGTTGCAAGTAGAAATTAACTGCAATGTTTTGTGGAGTTTTGCTTTTCGTTCAAAATTCCATGTAAAACAAGAACATGTTTTCCCATTTTTTTTTTTATTCATTCCAACTTGTAAATAAACACTTGCAAAAGTCAGCTAACACTGGAGCCAATGTTAGTCGCTCTATTTTGCTGTTAAAGCGCTCTAAAAACATCCAAATGCCTTCATTATAGTTGTATTCCGTATGCACGCTGGTTGTATACAGTAATCCACAGGCCAATATTAATCTACTCAAAAAAGTGAACATTTTAAATAATCTTTGGGTCTTTTTATTTATTTAATACATACACATCGGTGGCTGTCAAGACTGGGTTGTGGTCCGTCATTCAGGCCTTTGTGCAACATAAACACAAATTGCTGTTACAAAATCCACACCAAACAAACTTGTTTTTAGTTATATTGTATATTTGATACATCATGTTAACGGTCTGTGAATGAACATGAATATCATACATTAATATTATTTGAGTTAATTATTTTATTACAAATATTTTAGTTATTATACAGACAAGCGGTAGAAAACGGATGGATGGATAAATTGAGTGTAATTGTAATGAATAGAAACACAGTAATGTTTCTGTGTCCCCTTGCAAGATTACATAACTGCATTATACCTTGCACTGCACACAGTTGACTTGTTTAACACCTAAAAAGCAGATGTTGATAAAATACTTCCCTGCTGTGAGGTTTTATAATGTTATTGCTCGTGCACAACCTCTTGTGCTAATAAAAATGTATGTTTTTACATCTTTATATACGTATAGTACCGATGAGAACTGATATTGTCACTGGCATGGATAAAATCCTAATGGCCACAGTTTTCTACTTTCCAGGTGAAATACATGTTTTATAATCTGAAATAAACTTGTAAAATGCAGCAGTAGCAGCTCAGTACTGTGTCAAAAGCTCGACAAGCTAATTAGCTCTCTGTGATGACGTCGCCGCTAAAAATAGTTTCTGACTCTGCTTTAGCGATGGATGGATGGATAATATCGCTAATACTTGAATAATATTCCGGTCACAATATCTAAATGGAGTACGATTGCAGTTTTTTTTAAGAGGGCTTTATTGGCGAAATCGCTGCATTGTTAGCCACCTCGTACTTGGTGTATATTACGAATTAGAAAGCCTTACAAAAGACAAGATCGTTATTTGGCTGAGGTACTTTTAACAGCCTCGAAGAAAGCTATCACAAGATCCTAGTACAAACCTGAACCTCGTACTGAAAAACCATGGCTGGACAATATCAAAGAATTTGGACAATGGGGAAAAATACTCATATACTAAATGTTTAAGAAAAGATGGTTCGAATGGATAATGTATTTAGAAAAGCATTCATGATACTTTTGAGAGGATAAGTAACCTACTGGAAAAATGAGTTCCCACAAGCTTGTTTTGTTATGCTTTATTAATTTTTTTTTTTCTGTTTTTTGATTGTTTGTTTATAGGCAGGGTGTAGCTTTTCCACTTATTTCTTTTTTGAGTTCGGATACCTGTATTTTTGTTAAGTCTATATAAATGTGTTTAGAACTCCAATAAATATTAAGCTTAAAAGTAAAAAAGAAAGTTCTTGTTTTACATAAGGATTGTGAATAATAGTCAAAATTCCAAAAAAAAGTGCAGTTCCCCTATAAATATATGCTGGATATATTTAATTTTTCCACCATTATTTTGCTATATTTAATTAACGTTTTTTTAAGAAGGCCTGAAACATTCTGCATTTCTACAAATTGCAGCATACTTTTTGCAATTTGGAGAATATTTTTCCTCAAAATTCTGGTTGAATTCAAAACTGATGGACCTCAGGAGTATGGATGAAAACCATAATGGTACCCGTGCCAACATAAACAATAGTAACCAGAAAGTGGAAAAAAATAATCTACCAATGCTTCATTTTAAAGGTAAAGGTCATTGCACGTCACTGCTCCGGTGCATTTAAAACAGTGGCTCTTAACCTGTTTGACCTCGGGGCCCAATGTTTCAACTACAGAGGGGCCTGGAGTCCACTCAAATATTAACACTAAATTAGTAATCTCAGCCTTGATTTTAATTGTATTCAATAATCATATCTAACCTACTTCTAGTTTACAACCATACCAAATGATATAAAACTATGTGTTAATCACAAAAATTATTCAACACAACATGGTTCAGGCTGATTAGAAAAGTAACAATCCTATATACCGCATAAGAAGTGATTTGTAAATAACTGACGAAAAATAAAAAAATATGAACTAAACCTACTCCGGCTTCCTCCCACTTCCAAAGACATGCACCTGGGGATAGGTTGATTGGCAACACTAAATTGGCCCTAGTGTGTGAATGTGAGTGTGAATGTTGTCTGTCTATCTGTGTTGGCCCTGCGATGAGGTGGCGACTTGTCCAGGGTGTACCCTGCCTTCCGCCCGATTGTGGCTGAGATAGGCGCCAGCGCCCCCCGCGACCCCAAAAGGGAATAAGCGGTAGAAAATGGATGGATGGATGGATGGATGGAACTAAACCGTTAATAAAATTTAAATGTAAATGAAAATACAGCTTCCCCACATTAGTCATAATGTTTGCACTTCTCTATGACTTAAGATCCAGACTTCTTTTTGTTTGAGATTGCCATTACTGCCGCAAGTAGCGAAAAAGCATATTACAACTGAGTACCGCTGCAGCCCATATGGACCATAGCTGAAAAACAAATATCTGGCGTCCCTCTAGGGGGCGCTTGCGGCCCAGCAAAGGGTTATGGTTAAGCAACCCTAATTTGAAAGGTTGCACCATTGAGCGTAATTTCACATATGCTTGTCGTTACAGAGTTTAGTTTGAAAAATCATAAATCTATAGTATTGTTGTTTTCTATCTGCAGGAAGATGTGGACAACCACAAACGCTTTCACATGCAGCTGGAAGCTCTCGAACAGCAGACAATACTGCATGGAGAAGACTCTTGCATAAATGACAAAGACGTAGTGAAGGTTTGTTGCCAACAGCCCGAAGTGATAGATATGCTTTTTAAAGTTTTACATCATCATGTTCTCTTTTAAAAGAAAACATGTTTTTTTTTTTCTTGGCTGTTTAGCAGGAACTCTTAAAACTTGTTGAACTGCTTCCGTCACTGGTTAATGTCAGCGAGATGAGCGACTATGTGAGCCTCAGCAAACAGGAGACCGAGACAGTCCAAATGCTCAGCAACCAATGGACCAAAAATGTAACTCGCGTGTCTTTTGTACACAGGTGAGAACATGAAGCTTCTTCAGTGTGACAGTAAAATTACACTTTATGCTCAAGAATAGGTCTGATGGAGGCACGGGCAAGGGTCAAGAGTGTATTTCTAGGCTTTGAATCGGATTTTTGACACAGAAAATGTATTTCTTTAGGTTTACTATTATTTTCATTTACGTTAATACCATTTATTAGAACTCTGCAACGTGGTCGCCAGCAGTCCCAAAACTTTCACCAGAAGTGTAAGGAGCTGACGTCTATCCTGGAGGTGCTGGAGTCAGAACCTCAGAGTGGTTTCAACCTCCAGGAGATGATCGCTGTCCACCAGGTACAATTTGCTCATCTGTGACAATTCATTTCTGGTTGATTTTTTTTAACCAGAAGTATAGTGCCAACTCGGGATGTGTACCAAATAGGGCTGTCTTTGATTAAGGATTTTCATAGTCGATTGTGATTTGTTAGATTTTGCCCATAGTCAACAATCAGTCGAATCTATGACGTATTTTAGGAGAAATAAAGATAATGGTATGTAATAGTGCAATGGTGCCCCACCACAGGGCCGCGGGCCGGTACCGGGCTGTGGCCCGATTGGTACCGGGCCGCAGAATAATTTTTTATTAATTTTTATTTAAAAAAAAAAAATATATTTAATTTTTAATTTTTTATTAAATCAACATAAAAAACACAATATACACTTACAATTAGTGCTCCAACCACAAAAACCTCCCTTTTTCATGACAAATAAAAAAAAAGGGATTCCCTTGTTAGTCGCTACATCTGTAAGTGTAAGTTAAAACTCTACTATGCAAGGCGAAAGCCATTTACCAACAACACCCAGGAACGCAGCTGGCTTCGCTGGGCCCGAGCTCATCTAAGACGGACTGATGCAAACTGGAAAAGTGTTCTGTGGTCTGAAGAGTCCACATTTCAAATTATATTAGGAAACTGTGGACGTGGTCTCCTCCGGAACAAAGAGGAAAATAACCATCCGGATAGTTATAGGCGCAAAGTTCAAAAGCCAGCATCTGTGATGGTATGGGGGTGTATTAGGTGCCCAAGGCATGGGTAACTTACACATTTGTGAAGGCACCGTTAATGCTGAATGGTCCATACAGGTTTTGGAGCAACATATGTTGTCTTCCAACCAACGGTGTCATGGATGCCCCTGCTTATTTCAGCAAAACAATGCCAAGCCAAGTGTTACAACAGTATGGCTTCGTAGTAAAAGAGTGCGGGTACTTTCCTGGCCCGCCTGCAGTCCAGACATGTCTCCCATCGAAAATGTGTGGCGCATTATGAAGCGTAAAATACGACAACAAGACCCTGGACTGTTGAACAACTTAAGCTTTGCATCAAGGAAGAATGGTAAATAATTCCACTTTCAAAGCTTCAACAATTAGTTTCCTCAGTTCCCAAACGTTTATTGAGTGTTGTTAAAAGAAAAGGTGATGTAACACAGTGGTAAACATGCCCTTTCTCAACTACTTTGGCAAATGTTGCAGCGATGAAATTCTAAGTTAATTCCATCCATCCATCCATTTTCTACCGCTTATTCCCTTTTGGGGTCGCGGGGGGCGCTGGCGCCTATCTCAGCTACAATCGGGCGGAAGGCGGGGTACACCCTGGACAAGTCGCCAGCTCATCGCAGGGCCAACACAGATAGACAGACAACATTCACACTCACATTCAAACACTAGGGCCAATTTAGTGTAGCCAATCAACCTATCCCCAGGTGCATGTCTTTGGAAGTGGGAGGAAGCCGGAGTACCCGGAGGGAACCCACGCATTCACGGGGAGAACATGCAAACTCCACACAGGAAGATCCCGAGCCTGGATTTGAACCCAGGACTGCAGGAACTTCGTATTGTGAGGCAGACGCACTAACCCCTCTGCCACCGTTATTATTTGCAAAAAAAAAATTGTTTATGAGTTTGAACATCAAATATCTTGTCCATGTAGTGCATTCAATTGAAAATGGGTTGAAAAGGATTTGCAAATCATTGTATTCCGTTTATATTTACATCTAACAAAACTTCCCAACTCTTATGGAAACAGGGTTTGTATGTCTGGTGTATGCAGCAGTTGAGAGATGTTTCATGAGAGAAGAGTACTTAAAACTGTGTGCCTTTTAAAAGGAGGTGCTTATTGACAAGTGAAGCCCGACATCAGCAAGGGCATGCTTATTGAATGTTTTGGCTCAGCATTGGTAGGAGATTGCTGCAGCAGCGTCAGTATTTTTTGTTTATTTACTGATAGTTAATAAAGCAATTGAACGCGCGTCAATGGCTGCCTTTCTTTGTCCACAAACGGAGTATTGTAGGATTAATGATGTTGAGTACTGCTTTATTAAATGTTCAATAGTCCCCCGTTTTAGTAGTCGTATAGCGTGTGTGTGCGGTGGTTGCCAGTTCCACTGCTATAGAGTGATGTGGAGTGAATTATATTTATATAGCGCTTTTCCTCCAGAGAACTTTTTTTTTTAATGCTGTATCGGTAACTGTGTTGCAACATACAGTGGGGCAAAAAAGTATTTAGTCAGCCCCCGATTGGGCAAGTTTTCCCACTTAAAATGATTACAGAGGTGTGTAATTTTCATCATAGGTACACTTCAAATGTGAGAAACAGAATGTGAAAAAAAAATACAGGAATTCACATTGTAGGAATTTTAAAGACTTTATTTGTAAATTATGGTGGAAAATAAGTATTTGGTCAACCATTCAAAGCTCTTACATTCTGTCTCTCACAGTTGAAGTGTACCTATGATGAAAATTACAGACCTCTGTCATTATTTTAAGTGGGAGAACTTGCACAATCGGTGGCTGACTAAATACTTTTTTGCCCCACTGTACATAAAAGTAATTAAAGTTAGTCGTTACTAGAAAAACTAAGAACGGTGTTATGTGACGCTGTTTTTTCGAAAACTAGGTGTCAGTAACTTGACATGGATGTGCTCTGTCGCTTATTCCTGAATATTCCAATGTTAATTATAGGTACCTATAAAAGGAAAGTCCAAAGATCTCATTTGCGTTTTTTCTACCTCCATAAAATGGCTAAACCACAGCTTGTAAAGACATCAAACTTGACTAAATGTAGGAAGTAAAAATCGTAAGGTATTTATGAATGAACCAGCGGAAGGATCATCACCTTTTTTAAGAAGAGAGCTACACCTTTTAGGTGTGGTGGGATTTTAGCCAGCCAGAAGCTGGCGATGGCACGGCGAGCTCCGTGTAGAACAGCAGCGCGCCCCAACGTGTCACCGCCATTGTAGAAACACCGTCCCAACACTATCAGTAAAATATTCTTGTTTGCAGATAAATATATTTTACACAGTGGAATCTCTATTTACAAACTTAATTGGTTTTTGAACAGGGTTTGTAAATCAAAGTTGTACACTTTGAACACAATATAAAGTACAGTACATACAGTACTGTATATCGATCAAAAATAACAAGGGGGTATTAATTCAACTTTCCTTTTAACAAATCAAACCAATGACATCGACAAGCTGCTGTCCTCTGTATCATTGCTTTGCCAACAACCGTATTGCCAGAATGATAAACGTTTAAAAAACTAATCCACTTACATTAAAAGGGAACTGCATTTTTGGGGGAACTTTGCCTATCAGTCACAATCATGAGACAGGAAGACAAACATTTTTTTTTCGCTTTCTAACATGTAAAAATCGTCTCATTCTAAAGTAGTAACACATTGGCGTGCTTCGGTATTGTTCTCACTGGCACTCATTTAGGGCAGACGCTCCCTTTCCCTCCCTCTTATCTCTGCTGCTTGGGTCTTTGTCTTGTCTTGTCTAAACTTTTTTTTAGCCTATTTTTGCACTGCTCTCCAAATCCAAACAGTGGAACTAATTAACATGCCTCTCAACAAAATTGACAAGATCTTGGGTTTGGGGGAACCTGCCTGTCTTGACGGAGTTCTTGGGGGGGGGGGACCTCGTGCCTGGCGACCCTTTAAGTCAGGGGTCTCAAACACGCGGGCCAACTGCGGCCCGCGAGACGTTATTTTGCGGCCCACACCTTGATGTGAAAATTTAATGTTGAAGCGGCCCGCAAGTTTTATATGAATGGCACTTTACAGTGTCATACTTGTATACCCTCAATTTGTCTGAGAAACTCCCAATTTTCAGGGCCCCTCCAGGGGTAATCATTCTCCCGAATTTCACCCAAACAACAACATTAAGGAGTCACCATGGAGGCACTACCTTTAGCGTCCTCGACAACCTGTACAAACGTCGTACCAGCCCAGCCACACGTTGTATTTGGCTTCTGTAGACGCAGTAAGCGACTGCAAGACATAGTTGATCGACAGCCACACAGGTCACACTGAGGGTGGCTGTATAAACAACTTTAACACTGTTACAAATATGTGCCACACTGTGAACCCACACCAAACAAAAATGACGAACACATTTTGGGAGAACATCCGCACCGTAACACAACATAAACACAACATAACAAATACCCAGAATCCCATGCAGCCCTAACTCATCCGGGCTACAATACACCCACCCCCCCTCCCACAACCCTGCCCCATATTGTAGCCCCGAAGAGTTAGGACTGCATTGGATTCTGGGTATTCGTTCTGTTGTGTTTATGTTGTGTTAGGGTGCGGATGTTCTCCCAAAATGTGTTTGTCAATCTTGTTTGGTGTGGGTTCACAGTGTGGCGCATATTTGTAAAAGTGATTAAGTTGTTTATACGGCCACCCTCAGTGTGACCTGTATGGCTGTTGATCAAGTATGTCTTGCAGTCACTTCCATAGGTCTGCAGAAGCCTCATACGCCCTTAATATTGTTGTCCGGGTGGGTGAAAACCGGGATAATGACTACCCCGGGAGATTGTCGGGAGGGGCACTGATATTTGGGTGTTTCCCGTAAAGATAACGAGAGTTGGCAAGTATGATGCTAGCGTGGGAAAGCCATTCAAAGAAGGTGAATTCATTAAAAAGTGCATGTTAGATTTTTTTAAGAAATCTTTTCTTGCAGCCCAGCCTCACCCAGTTTCTGCATCCAGTGGCCCCCAGGTAAATTGAGTTTGAGACCCCTGCTTTACGTCGAGGACGTCAAGATATTCCCCTTTTCGCAATTATGACAACAGGACATCTGCTGATTGCAGAGAGCGTTGCTCTGGTTTGTCTACAAATTGGAAGTTGCTGGCAGTTTTCAAAGTACCCCAAGGCTGGCACAAATGATTGGAGGATCTGGGCAGAACTGTGGACACTCTTGCGATTTGGATAACATCGGGCCGCCTGCCCTGCAGGATGAATTGAAGACTAGTAATACACAAATAAGAGTGAAAATCACATTTTTTTTCGCTCACAAACAAATAATTATAATTTGGATTGTTTCCATGGCTTCAAAACTCTCCTGAAGCACATTGGGATATAAGACACAAACTCCCTTCTTGTCTCTCATGCACACACACTTGTTGTTGACTTTGGACTGACTGACGGCTGCAAGAACACCAAAGACGCGAAACAGACACGCTGCAGGCTTACACACACATGCATCCATGAAAAATGTACGCCACACACAAACTGAGTCTGAGATATACTTTTTTTACTCATCCTCCCCCAGCGCCTACCTTTCCCCCACCTTTTACGGGGCGCCTTGTGGCGAGCCTTCAGCGTTCTTGTTCTGTAACCCTGTACACTGTTTGTCTAATCTTCAACGGGTTTGTGCTGAAAACATATTTTTTTGTACTTGTGCAATGACAATAAAGATCCATCTATTAGCCGTAAAAGCTAACTACAGCCAGAGATAAACTATCTTCTACAACAACACGAAACGTGTTTGGGTTTGTAATGCACAACACTGCCATTCAACACCAATTTGACAGAGAATTGTAAACAATCATATTTCAGTATCTGTAAAGTATTAGCCCACATTTCATGTTTTTTTTTGTACACAGCTGAAATAACCAGACAGCGTATGTACTTTACTTGTACTAGCACGCATGGCATGGCGTGCTGCGTGTATCATGATTGATATTAAAATGACTTACTTGATGGACAGTTGTTCGACTGGCCCAGCTGGCCGGGAACATTTCCTGTTGATTTTGAGTAAGCACTCCATTTATGTCGAAATAACTTGTCTCCCAGTTCCATATTTTTTAGTGTCAAAATCTCTTCCATCCCCCTCTCCTGGCTTCCGTTTGCATCTCACACTTCCTTCGTGCTGGGTTCTATAAGAAGCAGTGTATTTAGCTTCAAAAGTATACGTTTTGTAAATCTGAATTTGACCAAAAATAGTCATCTTTGTTTTCTGTTACCATGTCTACCATGATTAGTAAACACACTCGTGTTTGATTCCGAAGGTACGAACACATGTTGCCGGAAGTCAGACGTGCGTTGCTATGGATACAAATCAATGCGCGGAAAAAACGTGTTTGTTACTACATTATACAGTATGTATACTTGCAGTGTGTATATAAAACGTTGCTGGAGGTTTGTAAATTTGTTGTTTTTTAGAGTCTTAGAAGGCTACAACGGTGACTCCCATTAGTCGCATCTTCCAAGCGTTTTTTATCATCTTTAAAAACGTAAACAGAAATAAAAATATTTTTTGTCTCATAAAGATTGTGAACAATAGGAAAAAAAGTGCAGTTCCCTTCTAACGAGAGCAATTGCTTTAGCATATATTTCAAGAAAAGTCCGGTCTCATTACAATTAAAACTTGCCAAGTTCGAAGCCTGCTTCCATACTTTTAAGCGCCATTAATGTACTAATTTTTTGATTTTTGTAACTCCACAGCAATTCCCTCTTTTTTTCATGGAATCCCTCTGTTTTTTCAAACTGGTCTGTTGTCTTCTCGGGTCTTATATTGAGTTAGCAAAATGGACAACTCTCGTCAAAAGGCAAAAAAAAACACAAAAAGCCTACACGCTGAGAAGTGACTATTGGTGTTCTGTGCTGCGCAATAAGTGACGTGGAGGGCTTTGCCTTCCTTAAAATGTTGCGTCCTGCTTTTTGCCTGCGGGCGTGACACAAAAGGAATAACACAGAGACATAGTTCGTAAACAAAAGCATACTGTATGTAAAATCTTGCAAATAGGTTTGTAAATCGAGTTTCCACTGTAGTAAGAAATTGGGGAGGCCAAGCGATAGCCAGATGTGACATTTTACCAGGAAACAGCGACCGCTCTGAGGAAGGCTGAAGAGACAGCCGAAACTAACATTTATCGCTTACTTTTCTAATCTTTTTATAATAATCAAAGAATACATGAACGCTGTCAGTTTATTCTCCCAACATATACGCTACTGTTTACACGACGGCCCAGTGGTTATTAGCTTGACTCCCTCCCCCAGGGTTTAAAGTCCAACAATTGGACTACATGGCTGATAGTCGAATCAGACTCATCCACATCAAATCATTGAATCTTCAACTATTTGAAGACAGCCCTTATACTGAATTCTGTACTCCTTACTGATTTGCATAAAATCAAACGGTACCAATTTCTGATACCTGGGTTAAATGTCTAGTTGTAGACTGCGGAGCAGCTCCAGAACTAGGTGGTCAAACTGTTTCAGTAAAATTATTATAGCATTCACAGCAGGCTCCCTCTAGGTCAGGGCTATTCAACTAAATTGTTCAAGGGGCCACATATCCATAAAAGCTTGGGGGGCTGACTTGCACCTTCACTATTATTCTTATGTTGAGAACTGAAATTCTCTGTAGTGGAATTTTTTTGGTCCAATTTAGTTAAGATTTCAGAAATAAATTGCCCTGTTATGCAAATATTAGTGTCCACTGCAGTGGATATTGGCCCTTGGGAGCTTGAAATATCAATGCATGGATATGCTACTGTGTTTACACTGGTCAAAGTTCCTCTATACAAACAGTTTGTTAAATATTTGCAGCACAAATGTTACTCTCCCACGTTTTGAACTGAACCGGTCGGACTGCTATCATGTCCCGCCAGTTGAATAGCCCTGCTCTAGGTAACGTTGCAATTTACCATGCCAACAAAGCGAGGATACCTGATTGAAGGCACTCAAAAGCTAGTTTGATGCTAATTCCCATTACATAGCCATATATATTGCTACTGTTAAGCTTTGCCAATTTTACATGGCGATTTATACGACTCCAAATTTGTTAATAATATCTACAACTAAGATGCATGTTGCAATCAAACAGCTGGTGCGTGATAAGGACAATACTTACAGTATAGGCGCTTTCTAAGCGCATAAACGACTCGACAACAAAGACTGAACTGACTATCCCACACAAACTATACACTACGGCCATCTAATGTTTTAAACTTGCAATTGTAATGGAGAGTCAAAAGTTATAATAAAACAAGCTATAACAACTATATTCAGTTATCAATGATGCAACAACTTTTATTTTATTAACAAAAACAATATGTATTAATACACACAAAAGTGCCAAAAACTGATACTGTTGAGGACCGGTATAGATTCCCTGGTAGCGGAAACTGGTACCTATTGTTTCAAAGGTGAACGATACCCATCCCTAACAGCAACGCACTGAAGATAAACTAAAACAAACGCAAGCTTTAAAGTGACACTCAGAAGTGTTAGATAATAGATATAACAACTGTACAGTGCTGTTTTTAGTATCAGGTCAGTGTTAAATACAGTCCCGGCGTCACGGGCCTGGTAAGCCTCGCCCGCCCTGCACAATCACAACTCTTAAATGGCCTACATTGAAACAGGATTGGGGGTTAGGTATGAGCGAGAGCCATTTAGATGGTGTTCCTTTGCGGGATGAAGAAATTACCGCCAAAACCACTATGTGTAATATTTGTACACCAGAGAGAGAGCAAATGGGACACATTTAATTTTTACTGCTATGATCAGGCCAGTCATCGATTTAGACATTGACAAAACTGTCGGTCAAATATATTATTTGCTGCTATTGATGTTGCGCCAAAAACTGATTCCATTGTCAAATGGATTCCCGCCACTAAAGCGCATAGCGCTTTCGAGCTTCTTTTGTCTATAACTGATTACTAACTACATGTAGGACGAATAATTATAGTTGTGGTTATCGTAAGGAGATGTGATTGAAATTATTCAAGCCGTTATCGTGTCCGAAAAATTATAGTTGGCCATTTCTATGGTAATAATGAGAATGTAAAAGACTGTTATTGATCCGAAGTTCATGTGCTAAAACCTTTTTCTTGTTTGGAAGCTAAATGCTATATTAACTGTACGGTGTTCATGCACATAATTAATATTAATAAAGTGTTTGTATGTATTCATCCTAGAGAGTTACTACATATATGTGATAATGAAGTAAATATACTGTACTATTTACGTGTTGAAGTATCATTTAAAAAGCTCAAATCAACCCCAAACGACATCTTAGTGATTCAAATGTTGATGTTCAATCAATCAATCAATGATTATTTATATAACCCTAAATCCCTAGTGTCTCAAAGGGCTGCACAAACCACAACACAAACCACAACGACATCTTCGCTAGAGCCCACATAAGGGCAAGGAAAACTCACACCCGGTGGGACGTCGGTGACAATGATGACTATGAGAAACCTTGGAGAGGACCGCATATATGGGCAACCCCCCCACCGCCCACCCCACCCTCTAGGGGACCGAAAGCAATGGATGTTGAGCGGGTCTAACATGATACTGTGAAAGTTCAATCCATAGTGGATCCAACACAACCGTGAGAGTCCAGTCCAAAGTGGATCCAACACAGTAGCGAGAGTCCCGTCCATAGTGGAGCCAGAAGGAAACCATCCCAAGCGTGGCGGATCAGCAACGCAGAGATGTCCCCAGCCGATACACAGGCGAGCGGTCCATCCTGGGTCCCGACTCTGGACAGCCAGTACTTCATCCATTGCCACCGGACCGGACCCCCTCCACAAGGGAGAGTGAGACAGAGGAGAAAAAGAAAAGAAACGACAGATCAACTAGTCTAAAAAGGGAGTTTATTTAAAGGCTAGAGTATACAAATGAGTTTTAAGGTGAGACTTAAATGCTTCTACTGAGGTGGCATCTCGAACTGTTACCGGGAGGGCATTCCAGAGTACTGGAGCCCGAACGGAAAACGCTCTACAGCCCGCAGACTTTTTTTGGGCTCTGGGAATCACTAATAAGCCGCAGTCCTTTGAACGCAGTTTTCTTGCCGGGACATATGGTACAATACAATCGGAAAGATAGGATGGAGCTAGACCGTGTAGTATTTTATACGTAAGTAGTAAAACCTTAAAGTCACATCTTAAAGGCCTACTGAAACCCACTACTACCCACAACGCAATCTATGATGAAATATTAACATTGCAACACATGCCAATACGGCATTTTTAGTTTACTAAATTGCAATTTTAAATTTCCCGGGACTTTTTTCTTGATAACGTCGCGTAATGACGTGTACGTGAATATGAGCGTTGCACACACACACAGCTAAAAGTTGTCTGCTTTAATCGCATAATTACACAGTATTTTGGACATCTGTGTTGCTGACTCTTTTGCAATTTGTTCAATTAATATTGGAGAAGTCAAAGTAGAAAGACGGAGTTGGGAAACTTTAGCCTTTTGATGATATTCACCACTATTGTTAATGTTATATGGTATTGTGAATAAACTTGTAAACTTTAGCCACACAAACACACGGTGATTCGTTGTTTAAAATTCACGGACGTGAAACTTTACTATGGATCAGAGCGAACATGGATCCCAACTGAATGTCAACAGACAGGTTTCGGTGAGAAAATTGTGGTTAAAAAGTCGCCACTTACCGGATATCAGCTGAGCTTCTGCCTCCTGTACAGCTGCCGTCGACTTCCCCGAGACACTGCGCGTCAACACCCCGCCGTGGACGTACACTTCTGACTATCAGGTACTGTTAATCTCACTAAAACACTAGCAACACAGTAGAAAGATAAGGGATTTCCCAGAATTATCCTAGTAAATGTCTCTAAAAACAGGTGAATCCGTCTCAATGCAACGGGATTGCAATCGCGTTTTTTTTTTTTTTTACTTTTGTTTTTTTTCTAGTCCGTCGCTATCAATATCCTCAAACACAAATCTTTCATCCTCGCTCAAATTAATGGGGAAATTGTCGTTTTCTTGGTCTGAATAGCTGTTTTTGTTGGAGGCTCCCATTAAAATCAATGTGAATATATAAGGAGCCATCAACATGTGACGTCATTGTCTGCGACTTCCGGTAGAGGCAGGGCTTTTCTCCAGTTGTGAATTTTATCGTGGATGTTCTCTACTAAATCCTTTCAGCAAAAATCTGGCAATATCGCGACATGATCCAGTATGACATATAGAATGGACCTGCTATCCCCGTTTAAATAAAATCTCATTTCAGTAGGCCTTTAAGTGCACAGGAAGCCAGTGCAGGTGAGCCAGTATCGGCGTAATATGATCTAACTTTCTTGTTCTTGTCAAAAATCTAGCGGCCACATTTTGTACTAACTATAATCTTTTAATGCTAGACATGGGGAGACCCGAAAATAATACGTTACAGTAATTGAGGCGAGACGTAACAAACGCATGGATAATGATCTCAGCGTCGTTAGTGGACAAAATGGAGCGAATTTTTGCGATATTACGGAGATGAAAGAAGGCCGTTTTAGTAACGCTTTCAATGTGTGACTCAAAGGAGAGAGTTGGGTCGAAGATAATACCTAGATTCTTTACCGAGTCGCCTTGTTTATTGACACATATTGACACATGTCGTCTGTACATCTAAGGGAATTCTAATAATGCACAGATAAGATGTGTCAATATCAAAATGTTACTTTGCATCACTGTTTGGCAACCAAAAATACATGGATATAATGAATGCATCCAAACACTTTAATATTTAATATGTGATCGAACAAATAACAGTTAATATTTAATGTAGCTTTTACACAAGCAAGAGGTTTAGGCACATCAACATTGTATCTACAACAGTCCTTTACAATTTCTGTAATACCATAGATATGGCCAACTCATTAATTTTCCGGACACGATAAAGGTCTAAATAAATTTAAACTCATATCCTTATGATAACCGCAATTATAAAATGTTTGTCTTACATGTAGTAGACCAGGGGTCTCAAACTCAATTTACCTGGGGGCCACTAAACGCAGAGTCTGGGTGAGGCTGGGCTGCAAGAAAAGATTTCTTAAAATTTTTTTTAGCATACTCCTCAGCATGTGTAGTTGTATAATGACGTTTCAAATTGTATCCCTTGTGCACAGCAACTTTTCTGTGCAAATAAGACACATCGGGGTTCCCCTGTGCTCAACAAAGAAATATTGCATCTCCCACTTTTCCTGGAATTGTCTTTGCTCATCACTAACTTTTCTCTTCACTGCAGGCTTTGAAAAAAACATGCTTGTGGTTGTGGAATATATTTGTATTTAGCCGACGCACGGAGAATAATGTTATTTTTCGCAATGTGTGTTGCTCCACTTTTCCTTCCTACAGCAACACTGTGGTTGGCAGATAATAGCCGGGGAAGTACCGGGATGGCGAGCGCAAAAAAGTGACGGCTCCCGGAGTGTTATATACAAATATATGTAGTGGTCATTGTGTGAGGCAATTCAAATTAAACAATAAAAAAATAAAAATAACGGTTTGAATTGGTCCAGGTTATTGGGGACTGTTAATACTGCGGTGTGACTGCAGCTAGGCACGTAAGAAAACCCACGTCTTCCTGGCAAACGTCTCTGTCGCTTTCACTCATTTGCCGCTTTTCCGCTAACGCAGGGGTAGGCAACCCAGAACGTTAAAAGAGCCATTTTGAACCCACATAACACATATTGTCTCTGTCTGAAGCACACAACGCTGTCAAGCGCCATTCATATAAAAGTCGCGGGCCACACTAACATTAAACTTTAATGTTAAGGTGGGGGCCGCAAAATAACGTCTAGCGGGCCGCAATTGGCCCACGGGCCACGTGTCTGAGACCCCTGTAGTAGACAAACAAAGGCCAGCTTTACCAAGTGTGCACTCTACCGCGGCAGGTATCAATTTTTGGCAGCTCAAACATACTCATCCCTAGTGGCTAAGGATTTGTTGACCGCCACTTGTTTTAGACTTTTATTTCAACTCGCTACCGGGACTTGCCCCTCACTCATCTTCCTGCTCACCCTAAAACATCACTATTCTATACCTGTAGAGGAGGGCGGGGTGTGCAGTGGACAGGACAGCACACAAAAACCAGGACTGTTCAGGGGGGGTTTAAGTCTGCTGTAATTGATAGATCTGGTATTTTGACTGCACGGTTTTAATATGTGATGGAAATTGAATTATATGTCTCCTTTAATGTATCTCACGGGACTACATCAATTTCAAAGTAACCCCCTGTTCAATGTGTGACCTTGTTCACCCCTGATGTATCTGTTTTCATAAGAACATTGCTACATCATCCAAGCAGATGAATTATAACCACAAAATGTGTATTTATGCCTCTACTGCTAATACTACACAGTATATCATTCAAAAATCTGCAGCTCAATCTTAACACTATATATAAAAAGTTCATCTTCTCACAGCAGGCAGGCCTTCAAGAGGATTTGTAAGTCTATTACTGCTGATCAAATATGTTTTTTTGTGTTGTCTCCCACCCGTGAAGAGGCGTCAGATTGAAATGATTACTGGACAAGAACTTCTCCAAAGTCTTCTCTGCGATGCAGTGAAGTCCATGGAAATGCCAACAGGGGAGAGAAAGTGAGTGACTAAACAAAATTGAAGTATACCGTATTTCCTTGAAGTGCCGCAGGGCATACAGTATGCGCCTGCCTTAAATTACTGCCGGGTCAAATTCGC
>NC_084634.1:26392653-26450153 GCF_033978795.1 Nerophis ophidion
ACACGCCACACACACATTCCCCACATCCCACGTCTTCTCCGCTTTACCTTACGTTGTATCATGGAAAACAAAGAAGCACCCCTGGTGGCAGCACCTATGAGCCGGATGCCCGCCCCCTCCCCCTTGTTGAAAGTCCACCCATCAATTTCTACCGCTTGTCCCTTACGGGGTCGCGGAGGGAGCTGGGCCTACCGTATTTTCTTGAGTTGCCACCGGGGCGCTAATTAATTTAAAACCTCTTCTCACTCCTGCGCTTACCAAAGGCATGCGGTAAAAGTAAGCATGCACTAATTATTTTAAAACCTCTTCTCACTACGGCACTTACCAAAGGTATGCTGTAAACATTTGAGTGCGATGTAAGTTTGGACCTTAAGTCCTACTGAATAGCTCTTAATCTTCTTCCTTTTATGCGATTTCAAATTACCGGTATTGAAATCAGCCTCCTCCATTTTGAAAATGATGACAGGGGAAGTGTCACTCGTGATGTCACGAGTTTGACCAGGTGGTAATACTAAGCATGCGCTAATTATTTTGGGAAGCGAGTTTGAACCGGCAATTCAAGGAAATACGGTATCTCAGCTGCATTCGGGCGGAAGGTGGGGTACACGCTGGACAAGTCGCCCCCTCTTCGCAGGGCTCGTTGAAAGTCTTAAGTTGTAAATCGTAATCTGTACTTGGTTTGAGGTTTTTTTCCTTGATAGTCTCAAGTTGTAAATCGTTATCCGTACTTAAGTTTAGTGTGGGACTTGCTTTTTTTCCCTCCTTCCGCCCATGTTTAACATTTTTCCTACCTGGAAATTGGAATTTTTGGTCAATACAGTTAGTGTGTAATCGATAGTTAAAAAAAAAAAAATAGGTGTCTTGATTGCAGTGTTGCCAACTTTGCGACTTTGTCACTAACTTTTGCAATTCTTTGTCAAAAAAGTGACTACCCAAAAGTTTACAGGTATAACTCATTAGGAGGAAGGGCAATAGATGGAGGGAAGGTGGGCAGGGATACAAAGAAAAACTGTTTTTGCCTATTATACGCATATTCTTTAAATTCACATTTTATTACTCTATTGGAGTTTGTGTGGAAATCAGTTTTTACCTCGAAAGGTGCGCGACTGCTCATGTGTCCTCCACAAAACAACACTTTATTCTGTAGGATTTTGCAATGCAAATGGTTGAGTGACAGGTAACAGGCGACCACATCAGATTAAACAAATGTTTGTCAACACTGTTCAATTAATGTAACGTCTGTTGAGACGCTTAAATGAGGACAGGAGGTCCATTCATCACATTATTGAGCAAGTCTGTTTATTGTCGGCTGTAACCACACCAAAAATATCTAGCCAAACCGGTCATTATTGCTGCCGTACAAACCATGCCAAAACCAACTCTCTGACATATCAACAGCATTCGCTCTGTATCTCACTTACGCCAACAGACACTCATTAGGCTCAACCACTGATGCGTTTATGGACCACACGCAAAGTTGGACAATTCAACACCATGCATAAACTGTAAATGCCAGGTTGTTACACTATGACGCGGCTCAAACGCAGCCAATCAATGTGATTGACAGCGAGTTATGCGTGCGTGTTGCTGTTTTGCTGGTTAGCTTTTAGCTAATAGTGCAGCAGAGTTAGGAAAAATAAATGCTTTTAACTTTTGTAGTGAAACTAGTACTGTATACCCAAACTCCCCAATCAAATGTGCGTTTATTCTACAGTACTTTCATTGACCAAAAAATGGTAAATGGTAAATGGGACGTACTTTTATCGCGCTTTTCTACCTTTTTTAAGGAGCCCAAAGCGCTTTGACAGTATTTCCACATTCGCGCATTCACACACACATTCACACACTGACGGCGGGAGCTGCCATGCAAGGCGCTCACCAGGACCCATCAGGAGCAAGGCTGAAGTGTCTTGCCCAAGGACACAACGGACGTGACAAGGATGGTAGAAGGTGGGGATTGAACCAATAACCCTCAGATTGCTGGCACAGCCACTCTACCAACTTCGCCACGCCGTCCCTGAATGTTAGTTTATGGATGTTAATGTTACTAGATTACAGCAATGCTAAAAAAGTATATATTTTACAGACAAAGTTACAGAAATGTACACTTTATACCATGTTACATCTCATTGTGCAATATGTGAGATTTCTAAGGGAAACTAAATGTAATTTTTGG
Organism: Nerophis ophidion; assembly: GCF_033978795.1. Classification (NCBI taxonomy): domain Eukaryota; kingdom Metazoa; phylum Chordata; class Actinopteri; order Syngnathiformes; family Syngnathidae; genus Nerophis; species Nerophis ophidion. The sequence goes on from NC_084634.1 coordinate 26,394,830, forward strand.
GAAAAAATCGATTCAAAATTAAATCGCGATTCTCATGTTGTGCGCGATTCAGAATCGATTCTTTTTTTTTTTTTAATCTTTTTTTTTTTTAATCAATCCAACAAAACAATACACAGCAATACCATAACAATGCAATCCAATTCCAAAACCAAACCTGACCCAGCAACACTCAGAACTGCAATAAACAGAGCAATTGAGAGGAGACACAAACACGACACAGAACAAACCAAAAGTAGTGAAACAAAAATTAATATGATCAAGAACAGTACCAATATTAGTTATAATTTCAGTGTATCAGTGATTAAAAAACCCTCATTGAAATTATCATTAGACATTAAAAAAAAAAAAAGATAAGAACAAGAGTGTCACAGTGGCTTACACTTGCATCGCATCTCATAAGCTTGACAACACACTGTGTCCAATGCTTTCACAAAGATAAAATAAGTCATATTTTTGGTTTGTTTAATAGTTAAAACAAATTTACATTATTGCAATTAGTTGATAAAACATTGTCCTTTACTATTATAAAAGCTTTTTAAAATTCTCTACTACTCTGCTAGCATGTCAGCCGACTGGGGTGGATCCTGCTGAATTCTTATGTATTGAATGAATACAGAATTGTTTTCAATCGGAAAAATATCGTTTTTGAATCGAGAATTGTGTTGAATCGAAAAAAAAACAATTTATAATCGAATCGCGAACCCAAGAATCGATATTAAATCGAATTGTGGGACACCCAAAGATTCCCAGCCCTAACCGATACCGATATCAACCGATACCTATATATACAGTCGTGGAATTAACACATTATTATGCCTAGTTTTATTGTGATGCCCCGCTGGATGCATTAAATAATGTAACAAGGTTTTCCAAAATAAATCAACTCAAGTTATGTAAAAAAAAATGACAACATGGCACTGCCATATTTATTACTGAAGTCACAAAGTGCATTATTTTTTTTAACATGCCTCAAAACAGCAGCTTGGAATTTGGGACATGCTCTCCCTTAGAGAGCATGGGGTTGAGGTGGGCGGTATGAGGTTGGGAATGGGGGGCGGGGTTAGCGGGGGGTGTATGTTGTAGCGTCCCGGAAGAGATAGTGCTGCAAGGGGTTCTGGGTATTTGTTCTGTTGTTTATGTTGTGTTACGGTGCAGATGTTCTCCCGAAATGCGTTTGTCATTCTTGTTTGGTGTGGGTTCACAGTGTGGCGCATAGTTGTGACAGTGTTAAAGTTATTCATACGGCCACCGTCGGTGTAACCTGTATGGCTGTTGATCAAGCATGACTTGCATTCACTTGAGTGTGTGAAAGCTGTAGATGTTATGTTAAGTTAAAGTTAAAGTACCAATGATTGTCACAAACACACACTAGGTGTGGTGAAATTTGTCCTCTGCATTTGACCCATCCCCTTGATCACCCCATACTGGGAAGTGAGAGGAGCAGTGGGCAGCAGCGGTGCCGCGCCCTGGAATCATTTATGGTGATTTAACCCCCAATTCAAGATATATATATTGTGTACATTTTTAAAAGATAAATTATGATACTTAGGAGAGGGTGGGTCGTGGTTTTATTTGCAATCCACAAATGAACATCTTGCACACAGACTCAAACATTTTTTATAAAAAGTGACTGGAGCAAAACATAAACAAAATTTCAAAATGTATGATACATTTTTAAAGTTCAAATGTACTGATCTAAGATCCAAATACCACGTGCTAAACAGCATGTACAAACTATAAAATAGTATCTATTATTGGGCGTGTTGTGTATCGGCTAAAACTGCGAGTGCAATTAAATTTTTTACCATGCAGACACTCATTTATTGCACATTCATGTCACCATGCTCCAGTATTTGAGTGGAAAAGTTGGGCCCCAAGGTAAAAAAATAAGATTTCTTCTTCAGGGGGGGTGTAACAGAAAATAATAAAAAAAGCACTGCATTAGTCACTATCGCAAATGTCAGAAGACAAGAAAGGGGGCAGTGCACTCTCTGAACAAGAAATTGCGAACAAATTAAATGACGTCATTTTAGGACAGGCATTAGCTACTTTTCTTACTCGTGTTGGCAACACATTTTGGTTGTAATACCGAATGTTTTATGATATTTGGTATTTGGCAGTGTGTTGAAGAAGCTGTGGAGCTCCTCCAGTCCAAGTTCACAGAAACTATGGAGGCTGGCAGATGTTTGTGTGAGACCACGTCGGAATCGGATCGTCTGAAGTCTGAGATGCAGACCACAGAAAAGGCCTGGAAACGCACCAACTCACTGCTAGAGAAGAGGAGAGTACTGGTTGGCGCTACTGTTGAGGTAAGTGCCTCGATTACTCAATTATTGTTATTTTTTGCATTCAGTGTATTTGTATTGTTTTGGGGTAAAAACGTTATGGACATGAATGTATTTCAAACTCAGATAAACGTCACATTTAAAAGTGTTGGAGCTGAGAAAGCGCACACAATGATGGAGGTTGATGTGAGCTTCGGACGGGCAAAATCCAGAGAAAACGCGTACGTAACAGTATTATCATAGGAGAAGGGGCGGGGTTAGCTACGCATGACCCACATCCGGGCCCTGATCCCACCGTACACACAAATGAACAGGCATGGCGTGAGCCCTGGCACAAAGCTGCAGCCAAGGGGGATCAAAGTACAGCTCAAATCTATCTCTGATCCACATCCAGAGACAGCTGGGCGCTTTCATTCTATTGCAGCCAAACTGACACACTCAAAAATGATGATAATACACATTTTGATGCAAATAAACACGTAAACGAGGCGCGCTAGTATCACATTGGTGTCTGTTTTTGCTGTGCCCTACAACACAAATATATAGGAGATAAATACACACAATTGTACGTATAAGCAAAATCTTCCTATAAATATTCCAGAATGTCTTGGCTCATTGGAAAATAATGATTCAATGCGTGTTATGATAGAAGCAACCTTTCTTTAGAAAATAATTGAATCCTGCGTTTTGGTATTTAGACTATTACCGACTTCGATCAATTAAAGTTCCACTCTGATTAATGGTCATGCATCTGCTAATATAGGACTGGCGCCAGTGTCAGGAGGGCATAAGCAGCATCATGTCTGAGCTGGAGGAGCTGAGAGGCCAGTTGAACAGGCAGCTGGTTGCAAAGATGGACAAGTCTGAGGAAGAAGAGCTCATTCAGGTAATTATAGCAGCAAGCGCTAGTAAGAAAAATATCATTTGTCTAATGGGAATGTTTACAAATTTGGAATAAAAGTAGGTATGCACTGAAATTAGAAATTATGATGTCATACTGATATTCAGATAACATAAAAAAAGTACTGATAATAGATAAAACATTTTTAAAAACACTCCAGTGAGGTGAGATTTCCCATACTGTGCTGTAGGTGAGTTAGGGTGAACAAATCACATGCTACTATCTTGTAGGATGTTCCAAACTGCCCCTAAGAACACTGGACCTCAGTGTATACAAACTACTCATTAGAGCAGAGGTCGGGAACCTTTTTGGCTGTGAGAGCCATGAAAGCCAAATATTTCAAAATGTATTTCCGTGACAGCCGTATAATATTTTTTAACACTGAATACAACTAAATGCGTGCGTTTTTAAGACCAACATTTTGAGAGTATAATAAGTCTCTTATTTTTTTTAATAAGATTGTTATTCTAAAGTTAACCAATAATAAATATAATACTTCTTACCATTAATGCGACATCTTGAACAGGTGCGATAGAAAACGGATGTTTGGATTAAAATGCATGACAATGTTTTATAATTTGAACGTTATTTTTAACACTGTGATTACCAGCGGAATTATTAATTACTTATCGTGTTAAGCAATGTCAGCTAAGATTTATCTGAGAGCCAGATGTAGTCATCAAAAGAGCCACAACTGGCTCTAGAGCCATAGGTTCCCTACCCCTGCATTAGCGGAAGACGTCTCAAATGCTCTGCAAACACTACGTGAGAAACATTTAACCTTACTGGCCACCCACTAGTATCCACACTAAAAACTGAAGAAGCTATCGGTGCCTTATTCCGGTACTAAGTGAATGCAACAAGTGCTCTGCGGTAACATTGTTGTTCGAAACCTAGCATCCTGACAGAAGCACACAGAGTCTGACACTCAAACTTTATTGCCAGCAGTCCTCTTTGTACTGTTAGCACCAAAGCGCTGGCCTCGCTATATAGTAGCCACAACAGCAGACCATTTCCTCTGGCGAAGTTGCATTCAGGAACACCTGGAATTCTGAGCGTTAAACATCACAACTCAAGTTTTGCACGTTCTGTATTTTCTGTCTTGCTGCAGTAATTAGGACCAGATTTTGTTTCTAATTTTTGAATGTATTACTTGGTTATCATTTAAATTATATCACTGAAGTATTTAAAGTACTAGTCTATTCAAATTGAATGTCACACATTTCCATAAAAACAAAAAGACCTTGTTTTTCCTATCTTTTTTTTCTTTTTTTAACTTGCCCGTTTTTAATTTTTTGAATATCGCTTTGGGCACCGTTTAAGCCCTGGCACTGTTTTTAAAGTACCGATTTGATACTAGTATCGGTTAAAATTCAAATGATACCTATTTCTTATCAGGACATGAGCTTCTCTCATTTATGGATGTGATGTCTACTCTACCATAGAAGTGATGTCATATTTGGTTAAGACTAATCTACAGGTACAGCTTGTCAAATCCACAGTTGTTTGACTCCATCTTACCCCCAGGTGTGCACAAACTACAGTCAAATCTATATCCCCCCCAAAAATACCTAATAAAAAGGTTATCAGTCTTTAGAAGCAGAAAGTTAATGTTATTGGCTTAAAAAAAAAAAAATCTTGCAAATAAGTCAGCCAAGCCAACAAAAAACACGTAACTGAGCAGTAATGTTCGCACTGAAGTTGGTGCTAAAACAACACAAGACCAACATCTTCGAGCCCCTGTAGTTGATGATATGGGGTTGCCATGGCAATGACATTAGACAGTACTTGTTATATTCACTGTTCTCCTAATTAATGTACTGTAAATGTGTATTATATATAGCACGTTGTTGACTTGGCAAAAACAAAAGTGACTCTAAAATGTCATTGGTTGTCATGGTTACAGCAACTGTGATCAAGTGTTTAACTGCTGCACTTTTATGTATAAAAGTTTCCTTCAAAACATGGTCTACCTTCCTGTTCCAAAAGACCCCTTTTGCATTTACCCCGCTCTCCCGCATTAAATACCCACATGGCTTTGCTCTCCTCCCACTTTTTAGCCCTCGACCCCCCTCTGCCCTCCCCCTGTCCCACCGACGGCCCTTTTAATCTGGGTGGTCAGCGCGACCAGGCGCAAGAAAGAGGCGCACAAGTGTGAACGCACAGCTCGCCTGACTGTTTTTTTGTTCGTGTGATGCAGAAGACGGACCTCTCTTTGCGCCATCTCGCTGATGGATTAAAGGACCTGGCCTCCATGAAGACCGACCTGTCCCAGTACGTGGTTGCGGGCGACTGCGCTGTGCTGGAGCAGCAGCTGGAGCAACTCCACATCCAGTGGGAAGAGTTGTGCACCAAGGTGAGGACTGATAGAAATATGATGGTTAAAAGTGAGGGTTTATAGCAGGTGTATTCCACTAATTTCCGGAAAGCTAAGGACCGGCGCTCCGGACTTCTCCCTTCACTTTTATTTTTATCTTATATATTCTGTCCTGGCACAAGCCTTAGAAAACAGATGGATTCTTGACTATTAAATATATCAACGTTACAGAAGCGTGTTGCTGTTTTTAAAGACTTTCTGTAAAAATGTAAGTCTCTCACAAGTTTTTTTTAACGGAACTCGTGGCCCACCACTTGAGTAAACCAAATGTTGGAAAAGAAAGGGACCTAAGATGTAACCTTGAGGAACACCACTTATACAACTAAAGAAGTTCTACAAATAAGCACTGACTGCATCTGAAGTGAACAAGGTCCATCAACACCTTACATTAAATAAGTTGCATTACGAAAAATGCGTAACTTCCTAAAAAGGAGAGGACTATAAGGGGTCTTGTGAACGCCTCAGTTATCTAAATCACAAGTTAGGACCCCAGTGTTCTATGTTTGTGAGCAAGGTTACTATATCAAAACAAGGATCTGCCAATATTCTTAGAGTTTGTCTCTTAAGTTTTGAACTGAAACAGGTGCTGGTTTGGCGGTGTTCCCAGGCCAACCAGTTGAATAGTGTAGCGACGGCAGGTGCAGAAAGGGGAGGAGGGGGAAAGTTGCTTCCAGTAGTTTGTTGGTGGTCATCAGCGGCACAAAACTTTTGGATCACACATTTGCACATGGAGGGAAAACTGTTTTCTATTTGGCTGAGGGAATTTAGCAAAAAATAATAACTTGTTTTTCTTGTGCTATCATTTAAAAAAAGTAATTCCAATGATGCTTTAACCTGATGCCAGACAGTTTTCAGTCCAATAAATGTTTTAAGCAGATTTTATTGTTGTTATTGCTGGAAGCTGCCATATTAAAAACTTTCTCCCTCTGTAAAATGTTATACAACAGCTTGTCTGGCAGCTTTCATCATAAAAGTGACTATTTCATCTGATCGAATATTTCAAAACAGTTGTCTGGCATACAAAGCTCCACAATCCTTTGGCGGTCAGCATTCAACAAGCTCAATCTGCATTACTGTCCTGTACTATGCATGAACTGTTTAAGGGGCTCCAACTCCTACAGTTAAGTCTTTTGGCTCATGAACAAACGTGCTGTTGTTCCGGAGATTCCAACAGTTATGTCATCCCGCCCGGTAACAAAGGTGCTTACAGGATGATTTACACTGCGACTAATTGGGTGCCCACTTCAACTTGATGCTGTCACTTGCGCCCATGTTGGCAGCGGTTAATGGAACTCGCAGATGCTACGGCAGCACCAGCGATTATGTTCAATTATTGGGTTTTGTTTTGATAGTCTGCTCTCTCGGTAGCCCTGCGGATGTTGCTCTGGCACATTTACACTGAGGTCTGGATGCAGAATGAAGAATACAATGGTTTACATGGTTGTTTTTCCAATTAAAGATAACATAATTTAAGTCTGTTGCATGTCTATTAATATCTGCCATGTCCAGGAGGTTTGGTTGTGAGCCACTCCAGTCTTCCTGGTTGAGTTAACAGGTTGCATGTTGGGGGAAGCCACTGGTATGAGTCTGCCGACCAGATGGCCTGAATGGATTCAGGGGGCAGCACAAAGTCCTCACAGGAGGGAGGGCAGCCCCCAATGCATAATTTAATACTCTAGGGTCCATAAGGCCCACAAATATTGTGTTAAAACAGAAGCGAGGAGCGTTTAAATCAAATGAATGCCAATGAAAAGTAAAATATACCATCAACCACTGTCAGCCGAACAAAAGATCATCACCGCCTCGGCTCTGTAATGCTTTGTTTTCATGGTGTTAAGCTGTCATTTGGAAAATGAACCTTGTTAATCAGCCAGACTCCATTTAAGATTGTTCCCCATTAAGCTGATTACCAAGATTACTGAGGGATTAACTGATTATGATATTTTAATGTCGCACAATAAACCACTTCATGTTCAGTTTTTTAAATGTCCCATATTATAGTATTTTTCCTTGCTGGACAACATCTAACCTTGATGCTGGATTTTACAGTTAAAACATTTCAATGAAATCTCAACTGGTAATATGCGGTTTTGTGTGTCTCTAGTGTTTATGCCATACCTGCCAACCCTCCCGATTTCCGGGAGACTTCCGAATTTCAGTGCCCCTCCCGAAAATCTCCCGGGGCAACCATTCTCCTGAGTTTCTCCTGATTTTCACCCGGACAACAATATCAAGGGCGTGCTGTGATGGCACTGCCTTTAGCGTCCTCGACAACCTGTCGTCGAGTCCGCTTTTTCACCGTACAATCAGCGTGCCGGCCCAGTCACATGTTGTATACGGCTTCTGCATACACACGAAAGTGACTGCAAGACATACTTAACCAACAGCCATACAGGTCACACTTTAACACTGTTACAAATATGCATCACACTGTGAACCCACACCAAACAAGTATGACAAACACGTTTTGGGAGAACATTTGCACCGTAACACAACATAAACACAACAGAACAAATACCCAGAATCCCTTGCATCCCTAACTCTTCCGGGTTACAATATAAATCCCTGCTACCACCAAACCCTGCCCCCCTAACCCCGCCCCCCACCAATCTCCTGAATTCGAAGGTCTCAAGGTTGGCAAGTATGGTTAATGCTATTGAGTGGTGTTTGTCCATTTGTTACTTAAGCCACTTTTTATACAAATGTGTATATACTCTGCACTTATTAGATGCCATATATATATATATATATATATATATATATATATATATCAAATACAACAAATAAACGTTAGTAACACCAGTGTACTAACTAAAGTATGTAAGCTATACTGCTAACATTACGGTCACTTTCTTACAGTACACCAGTGTTTCTCAATTATTTTTGTCATACACCCCGTTAGGGACATATTCTTTTACGGCCTTTCTAAATTGAAATCCGATTGAGAACCTTATATTTATTTGTCTGTATAAACCACTCTGATTTGTTGGCACCAGCACCTGCAGTACATTCCACCGAGTTAAAACATGCATATTGTTTTCTCACCTTATCCTATACTTATGTATATTTAGTCGTAGTTCTTTGTTGAGCCTGATTTAGTCCAGAAAAAAAAACTTGTCAGAAGTGTTAACAGGTATTACAGAAGCTTCCATCATTGTTTACACCCAGCCATCTTTGAAAGCCAAGGGTGATGAGGACTACTGACTTTCTGAGTAGAAAATCCAACCTCACGGGGCAGTCCAGTTAAAGCTTCTAAGAACTTGGAAATTCTGACTTCCCAGTAAACTTACGTCCGACCAACTTGTAGTTCGCCAGAAATTCTGGCTTTCAGATGTGTAGTGAAGCCTTTTTGTTTTTGTTTTTTTGTTTTTGCTTTTGTTCAGCTAGCTAAGAATAGGACCATTTAAGTACCTCGTCTCTCAAAGGTGAAGTAAACAGGTGGACAACAGGGCGGTCCGTCACTACACTCAGATCACGCACTGTGCGTAGGGGCCACGATCCGTTTGGTGCCCTATTTTGCGGGAAGAGGCACATGTAAAAAGTGTACATTAAATCACAGGGTGCTTCATATGAAATTTTATTGCAAACTTATTCCTAGCCCCTTCCTGCTCAGTCTATGGTGTGGAATATAGTTTTTGTTCTTAAATACGTACTTTTAGTTCCAGACAGAGAGCTTTGGCGACTGCCTTGATAATATGCACTTGGTTTAATGAATCTTTGCTTTATTATATAACTGTACTGTTGTTGTTTGTAACTTTGTGTGAAATTGAAAAATATTTTAATCTCAGGATTTTTTTTTCCGGGTTAAATAAAGTTGAAGGACAAGAAATACAATGGCAAATTTAGATTTTGACAACTCTATATTCCTTAGTGTTAATGCACCAGTCTTGTAAGACAGACATGCCAGGTTTGAATTTCCCTCAGGGACTGTGAAAGGAAGGTTTGCTTTTTTGCGTTAAATGTATTTTATATTTGGTATTTTGCACAAAAAATTTAATTATGGCATAATTTATTTCCTTGACTGTGCTTTAGTTCAAAACATACACCTAATTAAATTAAAGTGTGAATCAAATAGTATTTGTTTTATGTGAAGAAAAGTGTGACAAATGCTTAAAAGTATGCCGCCCTGAAGTAGAAGATAGATTTTTCTCATGTTTAAACAGGCTCTAGAACAGAGTTCTCCAGCTTTTATGATTATTTGCTGTACTTTGGCAAATAATACTTGTGTATTCATATGAATTGCAGCATTTAAATTGTTCATTTACGAAGCAGATCTCCACTTAGTGTGGTAATTTCATTGACATTTCATCTGAATTCAACAGTTATGAAAATATTAAGAGTTGAATCAAATATGATTTGACCCTTTGCGTTTCTCAGAAAGGACACATTTTGTTAATACCTCAATAAAAAAGTTAATTTCGCATAACAGAGAACATTTAAGGAGACTAATTAAATCATATTCCAGGAACTAGCACAGCAAATCACATTCACTCAACCTTGATTACCCAAATCATGTTATCGCTGCCAATTATGAGTCAACCAAAAAGTGGCTGAAGTGCATTTTTTGGTATTTGGTAGGATTACAAAAAATAAGCCAGTGCTGAGTTTATATGAGTCAATTACAAAAGGCGCTTGATAGGCCAATGTCAATGTTTGGTTTATTGGAGACTCTAAATTGATTTGATGGGGCCACATTTCCAGAAAGCTAAGGACCAGGGGGTCAGACTTCTCCTTTCACTATAGGTCTTATTCTACAGTTGACATTTAATTTTGGTGTATTTATTTTGTCAGTTACAAGAAGGTGCTGCCATTTGTAAGGACCTAATGCATAAAACCTAGTCGAAGATCATCTCTGTGACAGCACTCTAGACTTTTTAAGGACCGTCTGCAAACGTTTTTTTAACTGAACAATAGCCTAAATCAGTGGTTCTCATTTCTATTCTAAAAATAGCAACAATTCAAAAATCTTTTATAAATATAATTATTGAATAATTATTCAACAAAATAGGATTGTAAGTTCATAAACTGTGAAAAGAAATGCAACAATGCAATATTCAGTGTTGACAGCTAGATTTTTGTGGACATGTTCCATAAATATTGATGTTAAAGATTTATTTTTTTGTGAAGAAATGTTTAGAATTAAGTTCATGAATCCAGATGGATCTCTATTACAATCCCCAAAGAGGGCACTTAAGTTGATTACTTCTATGTGTCGAAATCTTTATTTATAATTGAATCACTTTTTTATTTTTCAACAAGTTTGTAATTATTTTTATGTCCTTTTTTCCCAAATACTTCAAGAAAGTCCACTACAAATGGGTAATATTTTGAACTTTTATACAATTTAATAAATCAGAAACTGATGACTTGGTGCTGTATTTTACTTCTTTATCTCTTTTATTTCAACCAAAATTGCTTTGCTCTGATTAGGGGGTACTTGAATTAAAAAAAATGTTCACAGGGGGTACATCACTGAAAAAAGGTTGAGAACCACTGGCCTAAATGATGAAAAAGACAGGACCTAAAATGGAACCTTAGGGAACACCACTAGTATGACTAAAGAAGTTGAACAAATGACTACTGAATTATATATATATATATATATATATATATATATATATATTTTTTTTTTTTTTTTTTTTTTTTTTATTTTATTTTTTTTTTTGACTGACTACATCTCGAGTAAGCAATCTACAGATACACTGTAGTTACATAAATCACATTTACACAAAGAGGAGGACTCAAAGAGTTGCCTTGAGGAACGTCACAGTTGTGTAAATTTAGAAGTTTGGACCCAAGTGGTCTGTTTGCAAGTAAGTTTAAATTGTCCGTGCAAATATCTACCAGTGTGTTTAGTGGTCCAAGTTCCTCTATGCAACAGAACATTAGTCTTTTGTAGGATTTTGCTGCAAAAAATTTTTCGCCCACAGTTTTGTACTGAACTCCTGGTGCCTGTATGCCGTAATGGTGTCATTCCCTGGTGGGATTTGCCCCCGTGTCGCCAGTTGAGTATCCCTGCTGTAATTTGCCGATTGATGTAAATGCTTGTTTGTCTACATGTGCCCTGTGATTGGCTGGTGACCAATCCAATGTATACCCCACCTCGTGCCCAAAAGTCATGATTTATGGCAGGTGTCACCAACGCGGTGCCCGTGGGCACCAGATAGCGCGTAAGGACCAGATGAGTAGCCCGCTGGCCTGTTCTAAAAATAGCTCGAATAGCAGCACTTACCAGTGAGCTGCCTCTATTTTTTTAATTGTATTTATTTTCAAGCATGCTGGTCTCGCTTTGCTCGACATTTTTAATTCTAAGAGAGACAAAACTCAAATAGAATTTGAAAATCCAAGAAAATATTTCAAATACTTGGTCTTCACTTGTTTTAATAAAGTCATTTATTTTTTTTACTTCTTATAACTTTCAGAAAGACAATTTTAGAGGAAAAATACAACCTTAAAAATTATTTTAGGATTTTTAAACACATATACCTTTTTACCTTTTAAATTCCTTCCTCTTCTTTTCTTTACAATTTAAATCAATGTTCAAGTAAATTTATTTTTTGTATTGTAAAGAATAATAAATACATTTTAATTTAATTCTTCATTTTAGCTTGTTTTTTCAACGAAGAATATTTGTGAAATATTTCTTCAAACTTATTATGATTCAAATTCAAAAGAATTATTCTGGCAAATCTAGAAAATCTATAGAATCAAATTTAAATCGCATTTCAAAGTCTTTTGAATTAATTTAAACATTTTTGTTCAGGAAAATCTAGAATAAATAATGATTTTTCTTTGTTAGAAATATAGCTTGGTCCAATTTGTTATATATTCTAACAAAGTGCAGATTGGATTTTAACCTGTTTAAAACATGTCATCAAAATTCTAAAATTAATCTTAATCAGGAAAAATTACTAATGATGTTCCATAAATTATTTTTCAAATTTTTTCAGAAAGATTCAAATTGGCTAGTTTTTCTCTTCATATTTTTCGGTTGAATTTTGAATTTTAAGGAGTCAAAATTGAAGATAAACTATGTTTCAAATTTTCATTTTCATTTTTTTCATGTTTTCTCCTCTTTTAAACCGTTCAAATAAGTGTTTTTTTTCATCATTTATTCTCTACAAAAAAGCTTCCCTAAAAGGAAAAAAAATGTATGACGGAATGAGACAGAAATACCCATTTTTATCTATCTATCTATATATATATATATATATATATATATATATATATATATATATAAATGTATTTATTAAAGGTAAATTGAGCAAATTGGCGATTTCTGGCCATTTATTTAAGTCGGTATCAAACTGGTAGCCCTTCGCATTAATCAGTACCCAAGAAGTAGCTCTTGGTTTCAAAAAGTTTGGTGACCCCTGATTTATGGAGTCCCAAAGTATTTCAAAAGGATCAAAGCTCAAATAATGATGCTGCAATGATGCCATTGCATGGTCACAAAACATTTACCTAGAATCCAATCAAATTGCTATGATGTCATCCAATTTACTGCTCACAGAGCCTAGGGGGCATATTTGTATTGTATCTTGGTGTTATGTATTAGTTAAGATTACATATTTATTTTTGGTTTGGCGACATCACCTTTTAAACATTTTCACATATTTTCCCTGGGGACTCCGGTTTCTAGTTGAGTTGCTTTTCAGATTATTCCGATTTATTTTTTCCGTCACTGTAAAGAGCTCACGTCTCTTGATTTGCTTTACGGGTTCCACTTCAGTTATTCTCGTCCGTCTATTGAAATGTGCAAGTTAGCGCCGAGCAGGCCGCAGAGTTTTCATTTAAAAAATGTGCAGGCTAATATTTCACACTCACCGTGCTATTTCATCACCTCCCTCAGGTGTCCTTACGCAGACAGGAAGTTGCAGACCGCCTCAGCGCCTGGACTATTTTTAATGACAAAAACAAGGAGTTCTGTGATTGGCTCACCCAGATGGAGAAGAAGGTGTGCCACAGTGCAGAGCTCAGCATTGAGGAAATGGTGGAGAAACTCAAAAAGGTAAGTTAGGGATGTCAAGGTTTTTTTGGGGGTTTTTTTTTGCAGTATGACAAGAGACAAGAAAATGAGCCTCATCTGATGTGGAAGTAGTGATGATTCATAGAATGGATAAAGGGACTACAATCAGAATTTTTCTTTGCTAAGATTTTTTGGTTTTTTTTGGCCCAAATTATTTTTGTGCAATTCTTGTCTGGGCTCAATGTAATAACCTCACTAAGTTTAGGTACTTTAACAAGGATGGACAAGCGGTAGAAAAATGGATGAATGAATGTTATCTATTGTGAAAATTGTTCAAATTGAAGATCTTTCAAGGATATTACTTAACAAGGTGTCATTTTCTAATACAATGGGTACTCTTTTGTTTCATTGCAGCAATTTCCTAAAATCTAAAGTTCATTTTATTTATAATTAATGTATACTCACCCCCCATCTTGACAGAAAAAAACAGAAATGTTGATTTTTTTCAAATATATTTAAAATAAAGTCAAATCACATCTACATAAGTATTCAGACAATTTGCTCAATACTTTGTTGATGCACCTTTGGCAGCAATTACAGTCTCAAGTCTTTTTAAATACGATGCTTCAAGTTCGGCACACTTATCTTTGGGCAGTTTCACCCTTTCCTCTTTGCTCATTTCTCTTTGCAGCACCTCTCAAGCTTCATCAGGTTGGATGGGAAGTGTTGGTTTTCATCCAGTATGTTTCTGTATATTGCTGCATTTATCTTTCCCTCTATGCTGGACTAGTCTCCCAGTTCCTGCCACTGAAAACCATCCCCATAGCATGATGCTGCCACCACCATGCTTCACTGAAGGGATGGTATTGGCCTGGTGATAAGCGATGCCTGGTTTCCTCCAAACATGAGGTCTAGCATTCACGCCAAAGAGTTAAAGCTTTGTCTCATCTGACCAGAGATTTTCTTTTCTCATCGCCTGAGAGTGTTTCAGGTGCATTTTGGCAAACTTTTTTACTAAGAAATGCCTTCAGTCAGGCCACTCTACCATACAGGCGTGCTTGGTGGTTTGCTCCTTCTGGAAGGTTCTCCTCTCTCCACAGAGGAATTCTGGAGCTCTAACAGAGTGACCATCGGGTTCTTGGTCACCTCCATGACTAGACTAAAATAAATGCAGCAATGTACAGTGACATTCTGGATGACAACCAACACCTAACATCCAATCTGATGGAGCTTGAGAGGTGCTGCAAAGAGGAATGAGCGAAACTGCCCAAACATAATTAAAGTACCAATGATTGTCACACACACACTAGATGTGGCAAAATGTGTCCTCTGCATTCGACCCATCCCCTTGATCATCCCCCTGGGAGGTGAGGGGAGAAGTGGGCAGCAGTGGTGCCACGCCCGGGAATCATTTTTGGTGATTTAACCCCCAAATCCAACCCTTGATGATGAGTACCAAGCAGGGAGGTAATGGGTCCCATTTTAATAGTCTTTGGTATGACTCATTCGGCATTTCAACTCCCAACCTACCGATCTCAGGGTGGACACTCTAACCATTAGGCCAATGAGATAGGTGTGCTAAGCTTGTGGCATCCCATTCAAAACGACTTGAGGCTATAATTTCTGCCGAAGGTTCATCAACAAAATATTGAGCAAAGGGTCTGAATACTTACGTACATGTGATTTTTAAAAAATGTTTTTATTATTAATTTGCAAACATTTTTGCATTTCTGTTTTTTTTGTCACGATGGGGTGCAGACTGTACATATACATAGAATGAACTTGTTTTAGCAAATGGCTGCAATAAAATAAAGAGTGAAAAATTTTAAGGGGTCGGAATACTTTCCGTACCCACTGTATATTAGACACTGGAATTGTTTTTATTTTTAATTTGTGTCTGTGTAACACCACTGCAGAAATACTCTCATCCATAGTACACAAAGTCGCATTAGTTGGCTTGACCTTAGTAAACATATTTCCTTGAATTAGGATTATTATTAAATCAAGTAGGGCTTTACGGTGGCAGAGGGGTTAGTGCGTCTGCCTCACAATACGAAGGTCCTGCAGTCCTGGGTTCAAATCCAGGCACGGGATCTTTCTGTGTGGAGTTTGCATGTCCTCCCCGTGAATGCGTGGGTTCCCTCCGGGTACTCCGGCTTCCTCCCACTTCCAAAGACATGCACCTGGGGATAGGTTGATTGGCAACACTAAATTGGCCCTAGTGTGTGAATGTGAGTAAGAATGTTGTCTGTCTATCTGTGTTGGCCCTGTGATGAGGTGGCGACTTGTCCAGGGTGTACTCCGCCTTCCGCCCGATTGTAGCTGAGATAGGCACCAGCGCCCCCCGCGACCCCAAAAGGGAATAAGCGGTAGAAAATGGATGGATTAAATCAAGTAATGTGTACATTTAACTGTTTACAACCCTGTAAATGCGTACCTTAACATTATTAAAGGCCTCTACACTTGGTCAACCTGACAGTTTCAGCTATGATCATTAGCTGTGTTAGCATTTCGTGTCCTGCATTGTCATTCAAGTGTTTATCTCAGCTGATAGCATATAGCAGTCTTGTTACCCTTAAAGGCCTACTGAAATGAGATTTTCTTATTTAAACGGGAATAGCAGGTCCATTCTATGTGTCCTTTTTGCTGAAAGGATTTAGTAGAGAACATCAACGATAAAGTTCGCCACTTTTGGTCGCCAATAGAAAAGCCCTGCCTTTACCGGAAGTATGTGCGCGTGACGTCATGAGTTGCAGGGCTCCACACATATTCACATTGTTTATAATGGGAGCCACCAGCAGTAAGAGCAATTCGGACCGAGAAAGAGACAATTTCCCCATTAATTTGAGCGAGGATGAAAGATTTGTGAATTAGGATATTGATAGTGAAGGATTAGGGGAAACAAAAGCGATGGCTCCTGGCGGCAGCAGTGTGAGCGTTTCAGATGTAATTAGACACATTTACTAGGATAATTCTGGAAGATCCCTTATCTGCTTATTGTTTTAATAGTGTTTTAGTGAGATTGTAAAGATTGTAAAGACATACCTCGAGGTCGGATGGCTGCGGTGAACAGGCAGTCTCTCAGAGATAAGCCGAGGAGCCAAGCTCACAGCTGTCTTTTTTGACAGCTGCTGCAGGACGACGAATAATCCAATGATGTTTCCGGTAAGATATATATCACAATTTTATCATCCAAAAACATGCTGGTTGACGTAGAGAAAACATGTTCGCTTGACCGCTCTGCTTCACAACAAACAAAGAAACACCGGCTGTGTCTCGGTGCTAAAGACAGCTGCAATCCACCGCTTTCCACCAACAGCATTGTTTTTATAGTCTCCATTATTAAATGAACAAATTGCAAAAGATTCAGCAACACAGATGTCTAAAGTACTGTGTAATTATGCAATTAAAGCAGACGACTTTTAGCCACTAGTGTGCAGCGCTAATATTTCCTGACAGTCCGTGACGTCACGTGTACGCGTCATCATTCCACGACGTTTTCAACAAGAAACTCGAGGGAAATTTAAAATTGCAATTTAGTAAACTAAAAAGGCCGTATTGGCATGTGTTGCAATGTTAATATTTCATCATTGATATATAAACTATCAGACTTCGTGGTCGGTAGTAGTGGGTTTCAGTTGGCCTTTAAGTACCGCACCAAGCCCAATGCTATGTCCTGCTCTTGTATTCTGACAATGCTCAACTCAAAGGCTCTCTAACGTGGAGATATTACTGATGACGAAGGAATTGAAGATGAATTGCATCAAGAAGTTTTCTGCCAAAAATTGGTAAACTTGATTGTTGCCTGTTGTCACCCTTAACCCAAAAATGGAAGTCTCTCTTTGTGACTATTTTAAGATTGCCACAACATAATTAAGAATAAGACAAATAGTAAAATGTAATACATATTAAATGTAAAAAAAAATACTTTATTTTTTACACTTAATTCAGACCAAAAATACGTACAATATGCTTAAAAAATGTATATAAAACATTTTTTATGTTGTGATGCCACAATAGTGAAATGCGGCGAGGGACAGCTGTAACTGTAATAATTAGTATGCATGGTTTCTGTTGCTCAGGACATATGGTGCATTAAAACCGAAAAACTCAATGCTTCTGCAGGATTGCATGGAGGAAATCAATTTGTTCAGTGAGAATAAAAGCCACCTGAAGCAGCTGGGGGAGCAGCTGCTCCTAGCCAGCGACGAGGCCAAGCAGACCCAAGTGCGCGGCTCTCTGGAGGAAGTGAACCAGCGATGGCACAACCTCTTCCATCACATTGAAGCCAGGTAACTACAGTACTCTTTTAGACCCCTGATCTACTAAGAGCCCAAATAAGTGCAAAATAGCGTCTATACATTAGTGGGCGTGTTGCAAGTGATCTACC
Organism: Nerophis ophidion; assembly: GCF_033978795.1. Lineage (NCBI taxonomy): Eukaryota > Metazoa > Chordata > Actinopteri > Syngnathiformes > Syngnathidae > Nerophis > Nerophis ophidion. The sequence goes on from NC_084634.1 coordinate 26,412,752, forward strand.
AAGACCGTGTGCGTTGTTGAAAACAAGTGCAAAAGTGGTGCGGATTGAAATGAGGATTTGTCTGTACAAGTCAAGTCAGCTTTATTTGTCAATTTCTTTACATGTAAAGACACACAAAGGAATCGAAATTTTGTTTCGCACTCTCCCATGCGTAGATAAAAAGAAGAAGACACAAACAAGTGACAATAATATAGAGTTCCTGTTATTTTTAAATAAGATATGGCTGTAAACAATGAGTGTTTCATCAGTAGTGCAAATACTTATGATATAGCAGCAGATGTGTGCAATTTTGCAAAGTCATTTTTCTGTGGGTCATGGGGTTAAGAGTTCAGGTTGTTTCAGGGGGGGGGATTTCAAAGTCCTGACAGCCTGATGGATGGGGCGGGGGTGGGGAGTGGAGGGAGAGAGTTCAGCAGCCTAACAGCCTGGTGGTGAAAGTTGTTGGTGAGTCTGGTGGTGCGGGAGCGGAGGCTCCTGTATCTTCTTCCAGAGGGCAGGAGGCTGAACACGTGTGCAGGGTGGCTTACGTCACTCACAATTGTGAGTGCTTTGCAAGTGAGGCGGGTGGTGTATAAGTCCTGAAGAGATGGGAGTGGTGCACCAATGATTTTCCCAGCTGTTTTCACGATGCGCTGCAGGTCTCTTCTGTTGTATTGAGTGTAGCTCCCTCCCCACACAGTGATGCAGCTAGAAAAGATGCTTTCAATGGTGCCTCTGTAAAAAGTGGTCAGGATGGGTGGTGGAGCATTTGCCCGCTTTAGTTTTCGCAGGAAGTAGAGGCGCTGTTGGGCCTTCTTCATCAGTGATCCGGTGTTGGTAGTCCATGACAGGTCCTCACTGATGTGCACCCCCAGGAATTTGGTGATCCTTACTCTCTCCACTGCAGCACCATCGATGGTCAGTGGCAGGTGTTGAGTGTGGCCTCTCTGGAAATTGACAACAATCTCTTTCGTCTTGCTGACATTCAGCAAGAGGTTGTTGTCCCTGCACCACGTGGCCAGGAGGTCCACCTCTTTCCTGTAGTGAGTCTCCTCACCCTTGGTGACGAGACCCACCAGAGTTGTGTCGTCCGCAAACTTAACGAGGTGGTTGGAGCTGTAGGTTGGTGTGCAGTCATGTGTCAGTGGAGTGAAGAGCAGAGGACTGAGCACACAGCCATGTGGGGCCCCTGTACGACAGGCTGTCACCATTGAAGATGTCATCATTTCCTGCACATCCATCCATAATCTGACCTACCTTCTTCAGCAATATAGAAGCACAATCTAGACAACAAAACATATTTTTAACACGCCAAAATTGCGCTCTAGGAAAACGGCAGCTCAATAACTGCATTGGTGCATTGGAGTGATCCAGTTGTAAAAAAATGCATGTTGCAAGAAGTTTTTTCAAACAAATGCCATTTTTCCAATAAAAAAACACCAATAGACACGAAGGCTCTAAATCATCAATTAAGTAGTTCATCTAAAAAGATGAAATTGCTGGACATACAACATGTGTAATATTTTTTATTTTTGACAGAAATATGTCGATTGTTGACACAAGCATAGTTTATTCGCTCTGCAGCTTTTTAATTTGTGTCACTGCACCAATTTGTGTGCGTATTCCAGAGGGGCTGAATATAGATGAAAAACAGATCAAATTGTGAGCGCAAAGTTATTACATTCGCATGGGTCTTGTAATAGTTTGCATATATTCTGCATGTACGTGACGACAGACACGATAAATGGATAGCGTTCCTTATTTTGCTCATTTTAAGAGGCCTGATCTTCTCTAAACACCCTAAATATAGATCAGATTTGCGTGTGCTATCACGTTTGCATGTACAGTATTTTAATACAGGCAAACATTTAGTAGATCAGGCTATTACGTATAGTGCAAAACAGTGCCAATATCCTTGTGCGTTAAAAAACACACTTTTCATTCATATGTAATCACTTTGCGCTTTACTTGTGTGCGGACTCTGTTTGTACTCAACCAGAAAGGCCACAGATATGCAGAGTGTGGTTTTTATGCGCAAGGATTTTGCAACTGTTTTGACACCATACTCACTGTCTAATATGCTTTTAAAGGGGAACTGCGCTTTTTTCCAAATTTTTGCCTATCGTTCACAATTCCTATGTGAGACAAGACACATGTTTTTTTTGTATGCATTCTAATTTGTAAAACACGGCATAATGAGGTGGGTAACAATGCAGCTAATTGAAGTTTTATATTGCGTCAATCAGGCCTTCTATGAAAATATCATCAAACTGCCAACAATACTCAATTTACAATAATATGCTGCTATATTGACCTATTGAGCTAGTGAGCAGCTGCATCGCCTCCAACTTGGTGAAACTAAATTCTAGATTATAAATCATTCTTCTCTCCTGGATGGTAGAAGGTTGTGGCCATAAATAAAGAAGTTGATATACTTTGACGTTCAACCTAGACCCGGAGATGGCGAGAAAGACACCAAAAGAAGTTTTTTTTCATATATTTCTGTTTTGTTTTGTTTTTACCTCCAAAAAGTATTTTTATTAATTCTTCATCTAAACAGGTAGATATAAACATCCCATAAGTCAACATCCCAGTTAGAGCAGACATTGTCCAATAAGTGATTGTTTTATTATGTTTGTAGCTTGTATTTCTTGTTTAGCACTTAACAATACTGCTGCTTGCTGTTTCTGCATATCACTCAACATATAAAACTTGTAGCTCATCTTCCATATATTCAGCCTCAAAAATTTAAGGTTCTCGATTATCATTTGTCCCCAAGTAGTGGTTGTCTCTAAATGTCTGCCATGATTAGTAATAGTTGTTGTTGAAGGAAATAGCCAACGCTGTGATGAGTCGGTGAAATTATTAATACCACTGCCCCATTCCTGTGGGAATCTTGTGTGTGACTGGATTAGGACTTTCTGGATTAGCTGCAGTGTGCTCAAACAACCACCATGTACCATCTCTGAGGAGGTTATATTGTCTTTTTCTTTTGAATTTAACAGGTGGGTAGCGCATTCTTCACTCATGCTTAGAGTGAAAATTGAGGCAACATTAAACGGGTAACATCTTTATTTCTCTGCCACATGTTTAAAATGATTAAAATATGTACATATTACTTATGAATGTAGCTGTTAATACATTACATGTATACTTACTAGTGTTGTAAAAAAAATCTATTTACTTAGCTGTGACGATTCTTAATAAAAAAAAATCAAAAATGTATTTTGTGTGTGTGTGTGCGTGTGTGTGTGTGTGTGTTTGTGTGGAGGTAGGGGGGTATATATGTGGGTGTATGTACTGTATGTATTTTAATTTTTTATTGTAATCTGTCCTGTCCAGACATTCAGGCAAATCATATTGTTGATGCAGATGATCATATCCGCTGTACAGATTTATTTTAGAAAAGAGAAATGTTGGATACCTGTTGCCTATTTTTGTATTTGACTTTATTGAATGTTTGGGTTGAATTTTATTAAACAAAACCAGTTTTCTTTTAATTAGAACTGACATTTATTTGAGCTGTTATCTACTTTATAGGGGAATGTAGTTAATCATAAAACTGGCACCTATTGTTATAAAAAACATTTATTTTAAATCGAGAATGGTTTTGAATCGAGAAGTGATTCCAAATTGAATCGTTGCCCCCAAGAATTGAATCGAATCGTGTGGTACCCAAAGATTTACAGCTTTAATACTTACAGCATGTATATTAAACAGAGGTATTGGATGTTTTTAGAGGGCTTAATTGGCGGAAAAAAAGGGAATCCCATTACCTTCATTGTTAGCTGACATTTGCTAGCATTTATTTATGATTTGGAATGCATTAAAAAAAGAAAAACGTGTGTTTTTCGTCTCACATAAAGATTGTGAATAAGCTCGCAGATCCAGTAATGTAGAATGAAAAACAATCAAGACAAGCTTTTAACGCAGCAAGTGTGGGAGGAACACAACACAAATTATAGGAGCTGCAGCGCAAATTAGTGAACGTAAATGCAAATGAATCGTGCGAAGCCTCATTATTCTCTGTTGCTTAAAATCAAGCATATCTTCCACCAAATACAAAGCACAATGGCTCTGATGTGAGTCCATCCACCTGGTGTTACTGACTCTACCTTGCAGCTGTCAGGAATACATGGCTACTGATGTACACCCGACAGGTTAATCCTCCCCCTTCATCCAGGCAGATGGATATTCCTGTGCAGGGGCAGCTGCCCAAATGCACTGCTAGGTAGATGGGCTTGAATCGCAGACAGGACCATATGTCTTTATGTCCATACTGATTGCCCCCTCTATCGCTGCCTCTGAGGGGAGGAGGATGGTGGGCTAGGAGAAGGGGGAGTGGTCTGTCAGCATCAATTATATCACTCATTCTGAAAGCAACCATACAAAAAGAGCATTCTCGGAGCAAAATATGAACTTAAACAAAGCTGCATTGTTCACAAAGGAGCTGAAAGTATGTCAAACATTCCATGCCATTGAGGTTTTCTCAGCGACATATAAAGTAGCAATGGACAACTCTTTGCATCACAGTTGTGGTTTGCAAATATGATAATAATTAGTGTGTTTTATGTTGGCATTTTAAGCATGTACACTTGAGTGGTCTTTTGTCGTTCCTAAACAATACAAAGTGATAAAACAGTATCCTGAGTAGTAAAGCAATGGTCTGTGACACAAATGTACATTTCCTATGTGGTTCACAGTAAAATTGTATTAATTATTCAACTGTTTGACTATTGTACATGTACAGTACATATTACACTATTTTAAACAACTGGACGCTACTATAGGATGCCTGGTGGCATATATTGTGGTTGTATACCTGGGACCATGCATTTCTACTTTGGAGAGAAATGTGTATGATTGTATGCAACCAGCCCTGCGATGAGGTGGCGACTTTGCCCTGGGTGTACACCGCCTTCCGCCCAATTCTAGCTGAAATAGGCACCAGCGACCCCAAAGGGAATAAGCGGTAGGAAACGAATGGATTGATGGATGGATGCAACCAAATAAAAAATAGCAACTATACATTTTTGGGGAAAATTAAGAAACATTTTCTAACCCAAAAATATTTTTGGGCGGGGTAGCAAAACATTTTTGTGTTGCAAATCTTTTTGTTTTGGTTTCAAATACTTATTGGTTTCCAAACCATTGTTTTTGGTTACTATTAACTTCAATCTTTTGGGCGGAATTTCCTCAGAACAATATTCTCAAAGCCTTTCTTTTGGTCAGTTTTGAAAATGGATCCAATTTTTTTATGTTTGTGAACAAACGGTAGAACTCCCCAAGCATTGAGGACATCAGACGTGCACACTGTGGCCATTCCAGCAGCACACCTGTCTCAAACCTGACATAACAATTTAAATATTTTATTATAATCAAATGACAGCAGCCATTTCCATGAAATTGTTTTGTAATAAAAGTGATTTGGCCCATTTACAATGAAAATAACAATTTTTTTTTTCTTTTTAGCTATGTACTAATTTTGTATTTCTGGGTAGGGGTCCTACTCTGGAAAGAATGTGTACCCCTTTCGGAGATTATATTGAGTTTTCCTTAAAACATTAACATTTTGCACAATGAGATGTAAGCATGGGATGAAGTGTACATTCCTGTAACTTTCTGTAAAATATATCTTTATTAGCATTTCCGTAAACTAGTAATATTATTTCATGATTAATATTCATAAATCAGCGTTCATAATAAATGACAGTAGAATGAGTACACATCTGAGCGGGGAGTCGTAGTGTAAAGACCTTCAATTTACACTGCGTTGGACTTGTTCGACTTCTTGTGTGGTCGTAAACGCATCATTGCCTTTAGAGCATGTTTGGTGCAAGTAAGAGAGCGAGCGGCTGTTGTTGATATGACAAATGACAAAGAGTTGGTTTTGGCCTGGTTTGTATGGCAGACAATGACCAGTTTTACTAGATGAAAGTCTTTAATGTTTTTGGTTTGTTTAAGGCCGACAAACGGTTCAATAAACTGATGGATGGAATTCCTGTCCTTTCAAAGCGTCTCGACAGACGTTGCAATAATATTATTTGTGGTGGTCACCTGTCACTCACAGGTGCATTTCAAAATCATACAGAATAAAGTGTGTTTATTTGGTTCAAAGTTCACACGATATTTGATTTTGTGCACGGCATTGACAAGTTAGCAGTGCGCAATTGCGCAGGCGCACACCTTAGAGCAGTGTTTTTCAACCTTCTCTGAACCAAGGCACATTTTTCTTTTTTTTTAATTCAGAGGCAGACCACCAGCAGAAAACATAAAAAAATTAAACTCAGCAGCCGATATTGACAATAAAAAGTCGTTCTCGCAATTGTTGGATATTCATTTCAACCATAACCAACCATGCATCACTATATCTCTTGTCTCAAAGTAGATGGACCGTCACATCACAACGTGACTAATTTTGAGTTTTTTTGGTGTTCTCCTGTGTGTTGTGTTTTAGTCTTATCTTGCGCTCCTATTTTGGTGGCTTTTCCTGTTTTGTTGGGATTTTCCTGTAGCAGTTTCATGTCTTCCTTGAACGCTATTCCCCACACCTGCTTTGTTTTCGCAATCAAGACTATTTAAATTGTGCGGACGCTATCCTTCTTTGTGGGGATATTGTTGATTGTCATATCATGTACAAAACTGACCAAAAGAAAGGCTTTGAGAATATTGTTCTGAGGAGGCTCCGCCCAAAAGATTGAAGTTAATAGTAACCGAAAACAATGGTTTGGAAACCAATAAGTATTTGAAACCAAAACAAAAAGATTTGCAACACAAAAATGTTTTGCTACCCCGCCCAAAAATATTTTTTGTTGGAAAATGTTTCTTAATTTTCCCCAAAAATGTATAGTTGCTATTTTTTATTTGGTTGCATCCATCCATCAATCCATTCGTTTTCTACCGCTTATTCCCTTTGGGGTCGCTGGTGCCTATTTCAGCTACAATTGGGCGGAAAGCGGTGTACACCCAGGGCATAGTCGCCACCTCATCGCAGGGCTGGTTGCATACAATCATACACATTTCTCTCCAAAGTAGAAATGCATGGTCCCAGGTAGACAACCACAATATATGCCACCAGGCATCCTATAGTAGCGTCCAGTTGTTTAAAATAGTGTAATATGTACTTTGTGGACGCCGTCTGCTCCACACGTTGTAAGTCTTTGCTGTCGTCCATCATTCTGTTTTTGTTTACTTTGCAGCCAGTTCAGTTTTAGTTTCGTTCTGCATAGCCATCCCTAAGCTTCAATGCCTTTTCTTGGGGGCACTCAGATTTTGTTTATTTTTGGTTTAAGCATTAGATACATTTTTACCTCCACGCTGCCTCCGGCATATTGTGATCACGACAAACCAAGTCCCCGACATCGACAAAGCAAATAGCTACCTACTGGTATGGAAGAGTATTTCACGGTTACTCTGCCAAGCTCTAGACAGCACAGACACTCAACAACTGCACATTATTTGCAGACTATAATTACTGGTTTGCAAAACATATTTTTAACCTAATTAGGTGAAATTACATAATCTCACACAGCACACCAGACTGTATCTCACGACACACTTGTGTGCCGCTGCATAGTGGTTGAAAAACACTGCCTTAAAGGGAACGTTGCCGCTGACTACTTAAGCCCTCAACACATTTGAAGGTGTATAGCACAGACATACTGTTCTGAGGAGGCCCAGCCCTCAAGATTGAAGTTGAGTCGAAACCATAAAGGTTTTGTCAACAAAACAATTTACAACCGAATAAAGAATTGTAACATAAACATATTTGCAACCAAAACTTGTATTTGTTTGCAGATATTTTTTTTCTATTTCAAATCTGTTTTTGTTTTTATTTTTTTGTTGCAAATCCATTTTTTGTTTTGTCTCATAAAAATACATTTCTTTCTATATAATAATAGGACAGCAGTGCTAAGGGAGCAACAGAGAGACTACTTTTTGTAAAAAAAAAAATATATATTAAAATTAATACAGGCTTACACACAAAGGCACGATTCTCTTATTGTGCTACTGTACATGACAGTATGCATAAAAAGTACAGTATAGTGATAGAAAAAACATCCTCCAATATCATCATTTATCCTACAACTTGTGCCTCCTTTTCCCCTCCATGTGCCCATTCTATTGTCCTTTTACTCCACACAGACCCCTCACCGGGTTTTGTGTCTTTTTGTCAGGCCTCCGCATGGAGCTTCTGGCTTTTGTTGAGCTGTCAGAGGTTAGCGAGGGCGAATGAGAGTAAGGCACAATTTAGTAGACTGTGCTGCTTCAGTCCGGGATTTACGGCGACTGTGGATGCTGTCTTTGCCTCACCGCCATGAAAGCTGAAATACTAAGTAAGCATTAACTGGGGTCTGGCTATTCAAGTTCAAGTTTAAAGATGGTGTTGTCACCAGACAGAGGAGCTTATGTTTGCTGGTTTTAGTAAAACTGACCTAAACTTTTTTCCCACCGAGACCCACAAAATAAAAAGATTAAAGGCTGCTTGGGTCTGTTTGATTTTTTTTCATTTTATGGATAGGTTAAAACAGAGGTGGCCAAACTTTTTTTCGCAATTGATAAGTAAACGGGGGCCATTGATTGTTTTTTTTTTATTTAAAAAAAAAAGAAGCTAAAAACAGGCTATGTATATCCATCCATCCATCCATCCATCCATCCATCCATCCATCCATCCATCCATCCATCCATCTTCTGCTTATCCGATGTCGAGTCGCGGGTGCAGCAGCCTAAGCAGGGAAGCCCAGACTTCCCTCTCCCCAGCCACTTCGTCTAGCTCTTCCCGGGGGATCCCGAGGCGTTCCCAGGCCGGCCGGGAGACATAGTCTTCCCAACATGTCCTGGGTCTTCCCCGTGGCCTGCCACCGGTTGGACGTGCCCTAAACACCTCCTTCGGGAGGCGTTCGGGTGGCATCCAGACCAGATGCCCGAACCACCTCATCTAGCTCCTCTTGATGTGGAAGAGCAGCGGCTTTACTTTGAGCTCCTCCCGGATGACAGAGCTTCTCACCCTATTTCTAAGGGAGAGTCCCGCCACCCGGTGGAGGAAACTCATTTTGGCCGCTTGTACCCATAATCTTATCCTTTCGGTCACGACCCAAAGCTCATGACCCTAGGTGAGGATGGGAACGTAGATCGACCGGTAAATTAAGAGCTTTGCCTTCCGGCTCAGCTCCTTCTTCAACCTGACGGATCGGTACAACGTCCGCATTACTGAAGATGCCGCACCGATCCGCCTGTCGATCTCACGATCCACTCTTCCCCCACTCGTGAACAAGACTCCTAGGCACTTTGGACACCCCTGAGATAAAAGCTATGAAGTTATATCTGCATCCTTTTGTTGTTGGGGACAATTTGTACTGTATTAGTTGTCACACTCGTTATGCTCGCAACCAGAGGGCGCCGTCTCAAATTGTCATGGACATTTACGTAATTGGGATCCGGGCTCCCCTACATAGTCCTCTCTGGCGTAAGTTGAACTTGTGATTAGCGTAGGGCCGCAACGATTAATCAGTTATTTTGATTAAAAATAAAACTTTAATTTATATTCTGTATACATTTTTGATGTGTGTAACTAATAATAAGTTATCAAATATTGACCACGTAGAGTTGAGTTGAGTTTGAGTTTATTTCGAACATTCAAGCATACAACATGATACATCACAATTTCCAGTTTCTCTTTTCAACTTGTTCGAAAAGGAGTAGGAAGAAGCAGAGTTTATTTAATCCTACCCCTTTTCTTTTACATAACAGTTGCTAAAAATTTTGTTCACTTCCTATTCTCAATTTATTCACCATATACTCCATAAGTAATCACAATAAAAATAAATAAATACATTATAATTGGTGAAGTAAGTTATATTTTATATAATGAGATAAATAATATTGCCTGGAATACGTGGACATGGTTTCCGCACGGTCACTGTATATGACAGATTTGTTTACTTAAAATTGTTGTTAATGTGTACATTATAAAAAATTATATTTCAATGTTAATGTGCATTTATTGGAAAAAGAATTAAGGTTTTGGCCAGCTGAAAAATTGTTTATTTCAACTATTTCCCCTACAATACGCATTGAGGCTGTTAAGTGGGTTTTATCGGATTAATCGAACAATAAAATCGATAGATCACTAAAATTATCGATAGCGGCATCCCTAAATGAGCAAAATTATTCTGAGGTTTTTCTTGTCAAATTCAAAATATTCCTCTATAGTGGTTTTACACATTGGGCTTATAACAACACCAGTACTTTAAACGTGTGAATTTAAAGTTATCGTTAAAAATTCATAGCTAGCTTTTAACCCATATTTTGAAATGCAAATGATGACAGGAGTGGCTGGCAGAAAACTCAATTTGGTCGTCACATTCGCGACCCCAAAGGGAATAAGCGGTAGAAAATGGATGAATGGATTCTCTTTGAGGTTTGTTGTCACATACCCTTGTATAGGTAAAAGATATGTTTACTGTTCATGTGCCATGCTTGTGCGTTGAGACACTTTTAGTTATGTATTTGTCATTTTGGCAATACAATTAAACCTTTAGGTGTTGAGATAAGCTTTTACTTCGTAGTTGTATTGCAAATTACTGCACGTTTATAAACCTAACCGATAAATGGGTTGAATGGTTTTGAGTGCTATTAAATCAGGGCTGTCCAAACATTTTTTCCACTGATGGCGACATACTGAAAATTGAAAGAATGCGGGGTATGTTTTGAAATTTTTTTTGTAATAGAAATGCTAAAAACCGACGTAATTTTAAAGACTGACGTTTGTCACCTTTGTGTTATAGGTGACGGTGTATTATTAATAGAATCAAAATTCCTACTTTTTCTCATTGCTCAATTCCTTTCATTGTTGACGTTTTTTTGTTTGTTTTTATTTTGACAATAAGCTGTGGGCCACACTTTGGACACCCCTGTACTAAATGTATGCAAAGTAGTGTTTCAATTACTTCTTGGGAAAAAAACAATGTTTGGTTAAGTTTCATTGCTCAATGGCCACCATCTGTTAGGACCTTTTCAAACATTCTCCGGCCTCCCAATTACACTCAGAAGCAGTTTTAAGTGCGTGTTACGTGGGGCAGAGAGCATCTTAGTTGTCTTCACACTGACCGGCCTTGCTGGAGCTCAACAGGAGAGAATGGCGCAAATAAAGGGCATTAACTCAGAACTCCAGAATGGGGCACACTTCAGGCTTTTTAAGACTGGGGGGGGTGCCCATTGTCCAGACCGTTACCAAGACACCAACGGGGGGGGTTCGTTGCCATAGTAACTTTTGGGGTTTCCAATGGGAGACACCTGAGAAATTCAAAGAAAAGACCTTTAACTTTTTTTTGCTTGCTGTAAATGTGTCGTCTTTGTGTCCTTTCAGACGGGATGATTAAATGTACCTAGCAGCACACAGCTGGGGGAAAAAAAATATCCTCTTATTTCCTTGTGTGAGAGATGTTCCCACTTTCTAATCATGTGCTATGCAAGTGCAGAAATGTACAAAGTTGTTACTATTCCATGCCTCCACCCTATACAACACTTTAGACAGAAGTGTTGTTTCCACTGTATCACACTCTCAATACAGTTTTCTTCCTACAGCCACATTTATATTGCATGCTATACATAAACAAAAATATGTAACATGTAAAACACATCTGTAACATGTAAAACACAATTACAAATAATGCACTGAATTAATTGAGTTAATTGAGTTAATAATATATATATGTATGTGTGTGTGTGTGTGTGTGTGTGTATATATATATGTATATATATATATATATATATATATATATATATATATATATATATATATATATATATATATGTTGTGTTTTTTTTTTTACTTTTCCCAGGAAGACCCATCGAGGTTAAGAATCTCGTAAACTTTAATGAATCAAATTAAATAAAAACAAAACGATATTAAAAAATAGTTTTAGCCTTGGTATTTTTCAACTGACAGTGGTATCCAAAGGGCGGTTTAGGGGCCACAGCTTGTTTTTTATTGGCCTCTCGGCTTATTCTGAGAATGTATTAATTATATATTTTAATAAATATTACACATTTGATTTGTCATTTACTGCATAACACAAAGCTAAAATATATATATATATTTTTTTTCCCGACAGTTTTGCATATTTTGAACTGCATTGGGTTGGTGTTATCTTTAATGTACAACATGTATTAAAGTGTAGATAAAGCAGCAACACAATGTAACAATATATCAACTCTTTATTGCTCAGACAGCACAAAAGTCAACGTTCCGTGTAGCTGAGAACAACTTCTACCTACCTTTTAAGTCACACATAGAAAAACTTGTGGCTAAACTTAAAATTAAATTGGGTTTTTCCTTTTAGAACAAGTCCCCTACAAGTTAGAACACAATCGATTCTGACCACTTTTATGCCTTTGCTAGATTATGGAGATTCTCTTTTAATTAATGCACCCGACACTTACTTGAAAAAACTGGATATTGTGTATCACTGTCTTAAGTTTTATTAGTAGTTGTGGATACCTTTTAAACCATTGCACTTTGTATACAAAGGCAATCTGTACTTTTTTATCAGTATGCAGATTTTATTTATGGATGGTATTTATATGTAAATCTCTTCTTGGCCTGATTCCCCCTTATTGATGTACTTTTGTGTGTAGAGACTCCAATCTCTACAGTTTCTCACAGGACATTCTTGGCGTGTTGATTCCTCGAGCCAACACAAGTCTCAGTAAAAAAAAGCCTTGAGATTTGCTGCGCCATGTTCATGGAATGAAGTACAAATAGATCTGAGGTTACCTGAACTGATCACTTTAGTGCAGTGGTTCTCAACCGTTTTCAGTGATGTACCCCCTGTGAACATTTTTTTAATTCAAGTACCCCCTAATCAGAGCAAAGCATTTTTGGTTGAAAAAAAAAGAGATAAAGAAGTCAAATACAGCACTATGTCATCAGTTTCTGATTTATTAAAGTGTATAACGGTATTGCACATTTGTAGTAGTCTTTCTTCAACTATTTGGAAAAAAATATATAAAAATAACTAAAAACTTGTTGAAAAATAAACAAGTGATTCAATTATAAATAAAGATTTCTACACATAGAAGTAATCATCGACTTAAAGTGCCCTCTTTGGGGATTGTAATAGAGATCCATCTGGATTCATGAACTTAATTCTAAACATTTTTTCACAAAAAAAGAAATCTTTAACATCAATATCTATGGAACATGTCCACAAAAAAATCTAGCTGTTAACACTGAATATTGCAATGTTGAATTTTTTTTCACAGTTTATGAACTTACATTCATATTTTGTTGAAGTATCATTCACTGAATATATTTATAAAGGATTTTTGAATTGTTGCTATTTTTAGAATATTTTAAAAAAATCTCACGTACCCCCTGGCATACCTTCAAGTACCCCCAGGGGTACGCGTACCCCCATTTGAGAACCACTGTTGTCGTGTATATAAACATTTAGCAACACACGGGCGCCCAGCCTTCCTAGTTTACATGTATTGATATATGTATCTAACATTTATTTATCCAAAGTCAGGCAATTACAACCCTGTTGTCATTTGCATTTCTGACCTCGCAATTGGGGAGCATTTACATGTTCGAGATGTTATAGTGTGATGATAATCCCTCGTCTCTCATTTACCAACAAAAATGATCGTTATATATTGCCCTCAACGGTTTATAAATGCTCTTAACATGTAGGCAGGGGTAAATGGGATGAAAAATAAAATAATATACACAAAGGGCAATATTTTGACAATGAGTTTTGCGTAGGGATGTAATGATAAACGGTATTAATAATAAGCGCTGTAAAACTCCTGACGGTTAGCATTACCGTTTAAATAAAAATAATTGAAACACCCTGATTGATAAATGCACTTTGAAAAACTCACGGACTGACTTGCGCCAGCTCGCCATCTTAAATGGTAACATGAAAACAAAAGTTATCGTTTTTCCCCATTAAGAAACGACATCCCTCATTCTGTGAACATTACTGTCTGAGCAACTTAACTACTTAATTGTGCACATTGAACCTTCAAGCTGTGATGTCTTACAACACAGCGATTGTTCTAAAAGGAATACAAGAGGAGGTCTTTTGACACTGCATTCAAGACCGCTGAACAGAGAAGGATGCCACAACCCCCACCAGAAATAAATAGATTTTAAATGTTACGCAGTTTTTTACTGTAACAAATTTTAAAGTTACAGTAAAAAACAACATTTAACCAATAATGTATCATTCATTTAAACAGATAAAGTAATACAAGTAAGTACTAAATCAGTGAAGCATAGGAAACACAAAACAAGCAACATAGTTTTCTAACGGACTGTCTCTTTGGTTTATCCATCCATCCATCCATCCATTTCTACCGCTTATTCCCTTTGGGGTCGCGGGGGGCGCTGGTGCCTATCTCAGCTACAATCGGGCGGAAGGCGGCGTACACCTTGGACAAGTCGTCACCTCATCGCAGGCCAATACAGATAGACAGACAACATTCACACTCACATTCACACACTAGGGCCAATTTAGTGTTGCCAATCAACCTATCCCCAGGTGCATGTCTTTGGAAGTGGGAGGAAGCCGGAGTACCCGGAGGGAACCCTCGCATTCACGGGGAAGACATGCAAACTCCACACAGAAAGATCCCGAGCCCGGGATTGAACCCAGGCCTACTCAGGACCTTCGTATTGTGAGGCAGACGCACTAACCCCTCTCCCACCGTGAAGCGTCTTTAGTTTATATTGAAAAAAAAAATTCAGTGTGTATCTTTTTGAGCACATTTAACCACATTAATGATACTAATGCTAACTTTAGTCACAATAACCGTGACATAAAATTTTCATAGCGTTAAGTTTGTTCGCTCTATGTGGTTTTACTGCCATCTAGTGTCTCTCTTTGGGTCTGTGCGGTATAAAACAAGTAAAACAATGCACGCAGTGTTTGATGAAATTGTGGTTTTTGAGGTCATGTTTAAAAATAACATTCATAAAATCACAACTTTTTGAACAAAACAAGCCTCAGAACATCACAACTTTTGCCGCAACTTTCTGGAAAAATCTGCCGAGAATTGAGGCATCGCAGGCCAATAGAAAAAAACAAAGTGGAGTGAAATCCTGGAGTGAGTGCTTTAACATCACCGTTTGTGTCTTTAGGGTGAGGAAGTTGAAGGACACTTTGGTTACCGTTCAGCAGTTGGACAAAAACATGAGTAACATCCATTCCTGGCTTTGCCGCGTTGAGGCCGAGCTCTCCAGGCCCATCACCTACAGCGTGTGTCACCATCAGGAGATCCAAAGGAGACTGGCTGAGCACCAGGTAACACATATTCAGTTTCACTTAATGTTTTGTTTTTGCTCTGACTGGACTTGTTTCTGTACCCCACTTCTTGCATGTCTTTTTAATGAATTATTAATCTCGATCACGCCATTGTTTAATTTTGGGAGGGGGTTGGCTCATAATGCAGCTGTCTGTCCGCGTCTTCCGTAGTGCGTTTGTGTGTTTGGGAACTTAAAGCCATGGCTGCTACCTGTGTGTCTGTGTGTGTCCAGGAGCTGCAGCGGGACATCGAACAGCACACAGAGGGCGTGGCATCGGTGCTGAGCCTGTGCAACGTTTTGCTGGGGGACGAAGATGCCGCCGGCTCCACCGAGGCGGAAATCGACTTGCTGCAGACGACCAGTCGCAGCCTGGACCAGCGCTGGGGGACCATCTGCGCCATGGCTCTGGAGAGGAGGCTCAGGTGGGACACTCGGCCAACATCACACAATTAACATTAATACAGTGGAACCTCCATTTATGAACCCTTCTGTTTGCAAACTTTTCGATTTACGAACCTTTAGATTGTGCCGAATATGCTTCTGTGTGCAAACCATGTCTCTGTGTACGAACGCTTAATTTATTTATTTTGTGTCCCGTTGGCAGCCATTTTGTGCTTGCTCGTATTGAGGAGATTGAAGAAAAAAACAGCAAGTGTTTATTTGTGCTGGGAACAGACTTTTCTGGAAAACGATGCCAAAGCAAATTTATTTCACAGCAAAGAAGACTACCCTTTTGCCTCTTCCAAAACACACACGCCCCCTCACCCCTTTTTCTCCCTCTTTTTGCTTGTTTCTCTCCTTTCGTGAGCTCCTCCTCCTTTGCCAATAACTCACTGTTTTAAATGTAAATTACTCTAACAATATGGTTAAAGATTTTTGGGATGTCTCATTGTTTTTGAGGGCACCAAAAGGACTTTTGTGTGTGGGCTTACGGCACAGTTGAGCTTGCCATTGTTGTTTTAACTTAATAGACAGTTAATTCAGCACCTCCTTGTTATGTTTGTTTGAACACAATATAAAGTGCCATAGAGTACTGTACATCAAAGTGTACAAACTTGTACAAAAATAGGTCGAGGCTGTTTCTAATGGAAGAATATGCTTCAATAAACAAACTTTAAAAATTTACAAAACTCTTCAAGATCCAATTAGGTTTGTAAATCGAGGTTCCACTGTATAATATAAAATATGTATGCATTTAAACTAAAGAACCTGTATCAAATGTTCATTTGCAACTACTTACACTAAATTGGCCCTAGTGTTTGAATGTGAGTGTGAATGTCTGTCTATCTATGTTGGCCCTGCGATGAGGTGGCGACTTGTCCAGGGTGTACCCCACCTTCCGCCCGATTGTAGCTGAGATAGGCGCCAGCGCCCCCCGCGACCCCACAAGGGAATAAGCGGTAGGAAATGGATGGATGGATATATTAAGTGTGTATTATTATACACTATTTTTACCACCTTATTATTGGTTTGACTATTTTCAGAAGCAGTTTGGGAAAAATAAAGATTAAAAAACACAAACCTCTGAAGGAGGCTTACTCTAGCACACTTTGAAAACCTATAGTCTAGATAAGGGATGTTCAACTAAATTGTTTTAGGGGCAACATTTACTGAAAGCCAAGTACCGGGAGTCCGGACTTTTCTCTTCACTACTGGTCTTGTTTTGTAGATTCCGAAGAACCATTTGATTTTTGGTCTATTTATTTTGTCAGAGTTACAGGAACGCTCTGCTGATTTTAAGGGCCTTCAGCAAAAAAGTTAGTTAACAATCATCTCTATGACATCACTCTAGTTCAGGATTTCTTAACCATAGGGCTGGGTCCCATTGTCCCTCAAAGCCCGCAAAAAATGTTTCCTTACCGTGGTCTGTAGAGGCCACAATGCCGTACTCAGTTGTAATACACTTTCCCACAACTTGTGGCAATAAGTTGCTCAGAAAGGTTCATTTTGTCTTCTTATTCATTATGTCTTCATATTCTTTTCAAATGTTCTTGTAATCAAGCAGTATTTTTGGTATATTAGATGGAATGTTTACCTGACATGTTTTGACTGTCATCTGCAGTCAAAAAAAATAAACAACACAGAGGTCATACCTTACCATACACTAGGGCAGTGGTTCTCAAATGGGGGTACTTGAAGGTATGCCAAGGGGTGCATGAGATTTTTTTTATATATTCTTAAAATAACAACAATTCAAAAGTCCTTTATAAGTATATTTATTGAATAATAATTCAACAAAATATGAATGTAAGTTCATAAACTGTGAAAAGAAATGCAACAATTCTATATTCAGTGTTGACAGCTAGATTTTTTCGTGGACATGTTCCATAAATATTGATGTTAAACATTTTTTTTTTTTTGTGAAGAAATGTTTAGAATTAAGTTCATGAATCCAAATGGATCTCTATTACAATCCCCAAAAAGGGAACTTTAAGTTGATGATTACTTCTGTGTGTGGAAATCTTTATTTATGATTGAATCACTTGTTTATTTTTCAACAGGTTTTTAGTTATTTTTATATCTTTTTTTCCAAATATTTCAAGAAAGATCACTGCAAATGAGCAAACTTTTGCACTGTTATACAATTTAATGAATCAGAAACTGATGACATAGTGCTGTATTTTACTTTTTTATCTCTTTTTGTCAACCAAAAATGTTTTGCTCTGATTAGGGGGTACTTTAATCAAAAAATGTTCACAGGAGGTACATCACTGAAAAAAGGTTGAGAACCACTGCACTATAGGGTTATAACAGAACCAATACAGTAGATCATGAAAGGACAAAATAGAACAAGGCAAGAAAGGCAATATAATTTACAAAATCTCGTGTCAATCATGCAAACAATCATACATAGAAGAAACAAAGAAGAAATAACCTCAGAAAGAATGTGAAAAAGAGACAACTGGAAGGTTCTCAAGAAGCCTAAAACAAAAATCCTGACCGGAAATCTTAAAATCAGCCATATCAGATCCTTGCAAATAACCACATCATGGACTGGGACAATACCAAAATCATTGGGACAAAAAGTAACAGCAAAGTAGGCGATCAAACTAAGGAAGCGGCCCAAGGAAACCATCAATCGAGATGAGGCAGCATTCATGCTCTCGCATACTTGGGATTCACTCCTCCATTAACAAGCGGCGGGGTGGGGAGAGCCATCCAGGTAGACTGGACAGGTCTGCCTTATTGGCCACGCCTGTAAGAACCGCGGATTGGCAACACGTCACAGTGGTCAGGTGACCCCTCTGAATATTTATTATCATTTATTTAAAAAGTTGTGGCAATAATGACAATCTCAACCAAAAGAAGTCTGGAGCTAAAGTCATGGAGAAGTTTCTTAGGTGCAAAAATTATGCCTGAAGTGTTAAAGCTGTTTTTTCATTTGCACTTTGACAATTTAGTTAAAAAAACATATTCATTATTAATTGAGTTTATTTATTTAGGCACAATTGTATGTAAAATTTTTTGTCAGTTAAAACTTGATTGGGTCCCGGGCCCTTCTGTAATGTAAAAGTTAGGCCCAGGGGTAAAATAAAAGGTTAAGAACCCCTGCTTTAGTGTTTTTGTTTTTAAGAATCAGTTGCAACAATATGAGTTTCAAATTTTTGGCACAGTTGAATAGCCCAAATTAAGAAGAGAGGAGAGTTGAACAAATGACTACTGACTGCATCCGGACTAAACGAGCTACAGCAACACCTTAGTTATATAAATCACAGTACGGTAAAAATGTGGCAAAAATGTTTGAAATGAACTCGGGGGGCGGTATGGTGTCATTCCCGGGTCAATTTGGCCCCCGGGACGCCAGTTGAATATCATGGTGGAGCACAACTTCTGATGAATTAAGTGGTGTCACTTTTGTGGAGTACTTTTTAGATTTTAGTGGTACACAACTGACATTGCTCAAAGGCTATTAACCGCCAGTTCCACAGAATAACAACCCACAATGTCTCCCTCATGCCTGCTTGTAGAATTGAGGAAACATGGAGGCTGTGGTGCAAGTTCCTGGAAGACTATTCGCGGTTCGAGGATTGGCTCAAGATGGCCGAGTACACTGCTGCCAACCCCAACTCGGGAGATGTTCTTTATTCCGTCGCAAAGGACGAGCTTAAGAAGTTTGAGGCAAGTTGCGAGGACATACAGTGGGGCAAAAACGTATTTAGTCAGCCACCGATTGTGCAAGTTCTCCCACTTAAAATAATGACAGAGGTCTGTAATTTTCATCATAGGTACACTTCAACTGTGAGAGACAGAATGTGACAAAAAACTCCAGAAATTCACATTGTAGGAATTTTAAAGAATTTATTTGTAAATTACACGACGAGTTGAGTTTATACCAAAAAGTTATATTTTGGTTTCATCTGACCACATGACATTCTCCCAATCCTCTGCTGTATCATCCATGTATCCATTTTGGTATAAACTCAACTAGTCGTGTTTGGAGGAAGAAGAATACTGAGTTGCATCCCAAGAACACCACACCTACTGTGAAGCATGGGGGTGGAAACATCATGCTTTGGGGCTGTTTTTCTGCTAAGGGGACAGGACGATTGATCCGTGTTAAGGAAAGAATGAATGGGGTCATGTATCGTGAGATTTTGAGCCAAAACCTCCTTCCATCAGGGAGAGTTTTGAATGGTGGACCAAATATTTATTTTCCACCATGATTTACAAATAAATTATTTAAAATTCCTACAATGTGAGTTCCTGGATTTTTTTTTCACATTCTGTCTCTCACAGTTGAAGTGTACCTATGATGAAAATTACAGACCTCTGTCATCATTTTAAGTGGGAGAATTTGCACATTCGGTGGCTGACTAAATACTTTTTTGCCTCACTGTATCTTGTTTGAACACATCTTTGGAAACTAAGTACTGCAGTACTACTACAGTACAACCACAATTTCACTGTCTTCTTTAGAGTTTTCAAAGACAGGTCCACGAGCGGCTGACCCAGTTAGAACTGGTCAACAACCAGTACCGCCGCCTGGCCAGGGAGAACCGTACCGACCGCGCCATCCAGCTCAAAGCTATGGTCCATGAGGGCAACCGACGCTGGGACACCCTGCACCGCCGTGTGACTGCCATCCTCCGCAGGCTCAGGGTACGCCTAATCATGACCTACTTTACTAAAAATATAACATAATACCATAAATGTAGGGTCTTTAAACTGCACCGGTCAAAAACATTAACACCTGTTGTTGGACTTTCGCCTACCAGCATCTTTGTGAGACTTCTGCGTGTTGTTGTTGTTTACAATGAACTTATCAGTGGTGTTGATGCTGGCTAAGCAGTATTCTCCCTCGTTCCTAACGCTATTACCCGTCTCTTCAGCATTTGGCAGCCTACAATGCCTGATTTTATAAGGTTGCAGAAAAGTTGTTTTAAAGCTTGTTTTGTTTTCAACAAAACATCTGGTTGTGAGTTTATAAATTTATAATTAGTTTTTTATGTAAACCTAAACCCAAATAGCACATTATTTCAACAACTAATAAAATATGCTTTATTTCCATGATATATTGAATGTTTTTAAAAATTGATTGCAGTTTACCAGTCTACCCTGGATTTTGCAGGCCTTTTTTAAGACGCTTGCATTTGCAAAAGTTATTTTTGAGAAATGTAATCGAAAGTGCAAGTTCTTTTTAAGTGTTTGTTGCTGTAAAATCATAGGAGAAAGTGAAAGTTGCGATATTTTTTTTTTCTCTCTCTGTAATTGTAATACGATTATCTGCTGAAGAAAAATTATGAATACTGTTCAACAAAGACCGAGAATAGCATCTGACCAACATGGTACACAGTAATGTGCAAAATAGGCTTTACAATCACAACAAAGTGCATGTGTATTACTGCAATACTCCTGATGGGTCCTGGTTAGCGCTGTGCATGGCAGCTCCCGCCATCAGTGTGTGAATGTGTGTGTGTGTGTGTGTGTGTGAATGGGTGAATGTGGAAATAGTGTCAAAGCGCTTTAAGTTCCTTAAAAAAGGTAGAAAAGCGCTATACAAGTACAACCCATTTACCATATCTGTTGGCCCACATGTATAATATGGTAAGTGAGTTATACATTTATAGTGCTTTTCTACAAACCCTGTTTCCATATGAGTTGGGAAATTGTGTTAGATGTAAATATAAACGGAATAGAATGATTTGCAAATCCTTTTCAACCAAGTTTCAATTGAATGCACTACAAAGACAAGATATTTGATGTTCAAACTCACAAACTTTATTTTATTTTTGCAAATAATAATTAACTGAGAATTTCATGGCTGCAACACGTGCCAAAGTAGTTGGGAAAGGGCATGTTCACCTCTGTGTTACATCACCTTTTCTTTTAACAACACTCATTAAATATTTGGGAACTGAGGAGACACATTTTTAAAGCTTTTAAGGGGAATTCTTTCTCATTTCTTGCTTGATGTATAGTTTAAGTGGTTCAACCGTCCTGTGTCTCTGTTGTCGTAATTTAGGCTTCAAAATTTTCAATGGGACACAGATCTGAACTACAGGCAGGCCAGTCTAGTACCCGCACTCTTTTACTATGAAGCAATGCGTCTATGGTTGCTTGAATGGCAGTATATGTTGCTCCAAAAACTGTATGGACCATTCAGCATTAATGGTGCCTTCACAGATGTGTAAGCTACCCATGCCTTGGGCACTAATGCACCCCCATACCATCACAGATGCTGGCTTTTGAACTTTGCGCCTATAACAATCCGCATGGTTATTTTCCTTTTTGTTCCAGAGGACACAAATGTCCACAGTTTCCAAAAACAATTTGAAATGTGGACTCGTCAGACCACAGAACACTTTTCCACTTTGCATCAGTCCATCTTAGATTAACTCGGGCTCAGAGAAGCGTTTCTATATATATGACCTACTCAGTGGCCTAGTGGTTAGAGTGTCCGCCCTGAGATCGGTAGGTTGTGAGTTCAAATCCAGTGGCTTAGTGGTTAGAGTTTCCACCCTGAGATCGGTAGGTCGTGAGTTCAAATCCCGGCTGAGTCATACCAAAGACTATAAAAATGGGACCCATTACCTCCCTGCTTGGCACTCAGCATTAAGGGTTGGAATTGGGGGTTAAATCACCATAAATGATTCCCGGGCGCGGCACCGCTGCTGCCCACTGCTCCTCTCATCTCCCAGGGGGTGATCAAGGGTGATGGGTCAAATGCAGAGAATAATTTCGCCAAATCTAGTATGTGTGTGACAATCATTGGTACTTTAACTTATATGTTGTTGACAAATGGCGTTCGCTTTGCATAGTAGAGCTTTAACTTGCACTTACAGATGTAGCGACAAACTGTATTTAGTGACAGTGGTTTTCTGAAGTGTTCATGAGCCCATGTGGCGATATCCTTTAGAGATTGAACTCGGTTTTTGGCTACAGTGAGTTCTGAGTGATCGAAGGTCACGGTCATTCGATGTTGGTTTCCGGCCAAGCCGCTTACGTGGAGTGATTTCTCCAGATTCTCTGAACCTTTTGATGATATTATGGACCGTAGATGTTGAAATCCCTAAATTTCTTGCAATTGCACTTTGAGAAACGTTGTTCTTAAACTGTTTGAATATTTGCTCACAGAGTTGTGGACAAAGGGGTGTACCTCGCCCCATCCTATCTTGTGAAAGACTGAGCATTTTTGGGAAGCTTTTTTTATACCCAATCATGGCACCCACCTGTTTCCAATTAGCCTGCACACCTGTTGGGTGTTCAAAATAAGTGTTTGATGAGCATTCCTCAAGTTTATCAGTATTTATTGCCACCTTTCCCAACTTCTTTTTCACGTGTTGCTGTCATCAAATTCTAAAGTTAATGATTATTTGCACAAAAAAAATGTTTATCAGTTTGAACATCAAATATGTTGTCTTTGTAGCATATTCAACTGAATATGGGTTGAAAATGATTTGCAAATCATTGTATTCTGTTTATATTTACATATAACACAATTTCCCAACTCATCTGGAAACGGGGTTTGTACCTTAAAGGTACTCAAAGTACTTTGACACTATTTCCACATTCACCCATTCACACACACATTCACACACTGATGGCAGGAGCTGCCATGCAAAGCCCTAGCCACAACTCATCAGGAGCAAGGGTGAAGTGCCTTGCTCAAGGGCACAAAGGACATGACAAGGTTGATAGAAGGTGGGCATTAAATCAGTAACCTTCAGGTTGGTAGCATGGCCACTTTCCCAACCGCGCCACGCCGTCCCCAATATAATATCAATATTAATGTAACTGAGTGTCTCAATGGACACAATAAGGGTCCATTACTATTAATTGTTATTTAGCTGATGACACCCTAGAAATTCCTCCCCGCACCCCACTGTATGTATTTATTTTAGTTTACCTTTTCTATGGCCCACTCCTATAATGTTCATTTTCTCATCCTAAAGTAAAAGAAAACAAAACAGCGTCTTGCCATATCTGGACGAAAAAACTGACTTGTGTGTTTGGGATCAGTTGGTAATGGTTATGTGAAAAAAAACATTTCATGAACTCAATTCACCTTAATGTAAATTTGTAAATTTGTGTTGGACATCTTAGATGAAGAGAGCAGTTAAGATTTTGGTTTACAGAGGAAACAACGAAAAACTAAGGTTTTGTCCGTTGTTTTCCCTAGACATATCGATTTGTATAAATAGGGCATCAATAAAGGGAAATCTGTGAGAGGGAATCCATTCTCTGCCATTTTCAAGTATGTCTATTTTTTTCTGAGTCATCAGCTTGAAGCATCCCTCTTTCTCCGATTCTCCCTTCGTGACATGACTGTCTGTTATGATTTGGCTTCCTGGTTTCGATGTTTTATGTTGCCTCTGTTTGGCCAGTCCATAAGGTTTCACCCTAACCTCAGCCAATTGTGACTCTTCATACAAACACCAACCAACCATCATGGATATTCTCCATGTATGGATGTTCTAATTCATTCAGGTCATTGTATTTTTTTACATAATTTATTTGGCCAGGAGTCTCATTCCATTTATTCTCTGTGTAGCTTGTAGCTTTGATGTAAGTTAGCTTGCTACATGAGTCTAAAAGTAGCCACGCTACAGGAATCGCTACTCGTTCAAAAAGTAGTGAAGCCACGGCCAAGCTGGTGAGAAATGCAGTTTAGCTACATAACTTCGCTACATGTAGCTTGTTACTGCCCATCACTGTGTATTACTTACTTCAAGAAATGACACTTTGTAAACCAGCTGTACATTGACTACTCTAAAGTATATCCACACTTAATTTCTCGTATTCTCTATTGAAAAGATGGTTGAAGGGTGTACTCACTTTTGTGATACTATATATTGTATGTATATATGCTTATTAGAGGCCTACTGAAACCCACTACTACCGACCACGCAGTCTGATAGTTTATATATCAATGATGAAATATTAACATTGCAACACATGCCAATACGGCTGGTTTAGTTTACTAAATTGCAATTTTAAATTTCCCGCGAAGTATCCTGTTGAAAACGTCGCGGAATGATGACGCGTATGATGATGCGTGCGCCTGACGGGTTGAAGCGGACATTTTATCCCAGCACCACTCATGGCTAAAAGTATCGCATAATTAGACAGTATTCTGGACATCTGTGTTGCTGAATCTTTTGCAATTTGTTCAATTAATAATGGAGAACTTAACGTAGAAAGATGGGGGTGGGAAGCAGTGCACTGCAGCTGCCTTTAGCATCACAAACACAGCCGCTGTTTCCTTGTTTAAAATTCCCGAAGGTGAAGCTTTACTATGGAACAGAGCGGTCAAGCGAACATGGATCCCGACCACATTTCAGGTACTATATAATCTCACTAAAAAACTAGTAACACAATAGGCAGATAAGGGATTTTCCAGAATTATCCTAGTAAATGTGTCTAACATCTGAATCGCTCTCACTGCCCTCGCCTTTTTTTTTAAACTTTTTTTATTTATTACATTTTTTTTCTATTGCTTCATTCTCATTATCCTCATCCACAAATCTTTCATCCTCGCTCAAATAATGGGGAAATTGTCGCTTTCTCGGTCCGAATCGCTCTTGCTGCTGGTGGCTATGATTGTAAACAATGTGAGGATGTGAGGAGCCCTACAACCCTTGACGTCACGCGCACATCGTCTGCTACTTCCGGTACAGGCAAGGCTTTTTTATTAGCGACCAAAAGTTGCAAACTTTATCTTCGATATTCTCTACTAAATCCTTTCAGCAAAAATATGGCAATATCGCGAAATGATCAAGTATGACACACAGAATGGACCTGCTATCCCCGTTTAAATAAGAAAATCTCATTTCAGTAGGCCTTTAAAGTTAGATTTCAAAATGTTATTTTCTCTAAAGTATGAATTGAGGTTTAGTATATTTATTACATTTCTTTACCAACAGTCTGCTCTATAGGCTGACATGTTTACTTAAGCATGTGACCAACTCACATGCGTGCATATTTTGTAAAACAAACACCACCAGAAGCGGCCTTATTGTCTGCTGTCTGCTCTCTTGCTCACAAGTTGCGAACATTTGTAAACTTTTCTTAAAAAAGTTAAAGTTAAAGTACCAACGATTGTCACACACAAACGAAGTGTGGTGAAATTTGTCCCCCGCATTTGACCCATCCCCTTGTTCACCCCCTGGGAGGTGAGGGAAGCAGTGGGCAGCAGCGGTGCCACGCCCGGGAATCATTTTGATGATTTAACCCCCAATTCCAATCCTTGATACTGAGTGTGTTTGTTCCAACGCATTGCACATAATTTACCTGCATTTTTGGTGAATTCAATTTTTGTTGGCATATGAATGAATGATGACTAATAAATGAGTGAATGAATGCATTTCTGTCAATGTAAACAAATGTGTGAAACAGGTGCGATGCAAGGAGACATTTGATTGTGTTGGCCCTGTGATGAGGTGGCGACTTGTCCAGGGTGTAACCGGCCTTACGCCCGATTGTAGCTGAGATAGGCACCAGCGCCCCCCGCCACACCAAACGGGAATAAGCGGTAGAAAAATGGATGGATAGACTGTTGCATTTGAGTGCTGCTGGGACAAATCCAATTGATCAAAGTTCATGTTTTTTATGTAGAATGCATGCGCCGCCTGTCTTCAACCTCTCATTGTTGCGGCACATCTTTTTCCAGCATTTTACCAACCAGAGGGAAGAATTTGAAAGCACCAGAGAGAGCATGTTGGTGTGGCTTACAGAACTGGACTTGCAGCTGACCAATGTGGAACACTTCTCCGAGAGCGATGTCCATCACAAGATACAAAAGCTTAGCGTGAGTGTCTGTCACCTCATGTACACTTTATTTCTAGTCTTTTTCACCAATGTTCTCAGTGCACAAAACAAATTAAATTGTGCGCGAATAGCAATTTTCCAGAGAGCAAACACTGACTAAATCTGACTGTTTAAAGGAAACTTAAATGTCAAGCTGTAAAAATCAAAGAGACTACCAAGCATTTAATTAACTCAGTCAGCATGCATTTTTTATTTGCATGTCTGTTTGACTTAACCCTAAATGGCCTGGTTATGTATGTAGTTATTGGCCGGTCTAAACCCTAAACCGGCTGTTTGCAACTTGCTGAAGTTACATTTTTTAAACCAAAGAATCTATAGTGAGAACACACTGTTACAGTTGTGAGAAGGTGTGAGATACAGAGGATGCATCCAAAGGGCAGGTAAAAATGTACAGTGGGGCAAAAAGTATTTAGTCAGCCACCGATTGTGCAAGTTCTCCCCTTAAAATGATGACAGAGGTCTGTAATTTTCATCATAGGTACACTTCAACTGTGAGAGACAGAATGTGAAAAAAAAAATCCAGAAATTCACTTTGTAGGATTTTAAAAGAATTTATTTGTAAATTTTGGTGGAAAACAAGTATTTGGTCAACCATTCAAGGCTCTCACTGATGGAAGGAGGTTTTGCCTCAAAATCTCACGATACATGGCCCCATTCATTCTATCCTTTACACGGATCAATCGTCCTGTCCCCTTAGCAGAAAAACAGCCCCAAAGCATGTTTCCACCCCCATGCTTCACAGTAGGTGTGGTGTTCTTGGGATGCAACTCAGTATTCTTCTTCCTCCAAACACGACGAGTTGAGTTGGAACCAAAATGGATACATGGATGATATAGCAGAGGATTGGGAGAATGTCATGTGGTCAGATGAAACCAAAATAGAACTTTTTGGTATAAACTCAACTCGTCGTTTTTGGAGGAAGAAGAATACTGAGTTGCATCCCGAGAACACCACACCTACTGTGAAGCATGGGGGTGGAAACATCATGCTTTGGGGCTGTTTTTCTGCTAAGGGGACAGGACGATTGATCCGTGTTAAGGAAAGAATGAATGGGGCCATGTATCGTAGAGATTTTGAGCCAAAACCTCCTTCCATCAGTGAGAGCTTCGAATGGTTGACCAAATACTTATTTTCCACCGTAATTTACAAATAAATTCTTTAAAATTCCTACAATGTGAATTCTTGGATTTTTTTTCCTCACATTCTGTCTCTCACAGTTGAAGTGTACCTATGATGAAAATTACAGACGTCTGTCATCATTTTAAGTGGGAGAACTTGCACAATCGGTGGCTGACGAAATACTTTTTTGCCCCACTGTATTTGATGACAAAAAACACAGTGCAGCTAGGAAGGGCACAAAAAAGGCTAACTAGTCACAAGAAGCATAGGAAATGCAATGCTGTATGGAGGTATACAGGATGCTGATTGGCAACCAGGATCAGGTGTGTCTTGATAGCCAATCAGGGACAGGTGAGGGTTAGGGTTGGATGCGTCTTTAGTATGAAAATAGACCTGACTAGAACCGTTCATCGGCAGTGGCCCTTATAATCCAGTGCGGCCTATGGTCGGAAAATTTGGTAATTTAACATTTGATATAGGCAAAAATATGCTTTTAAAAATAAGTGCCGTAGTGAAGCCTCAATATTTGAAGTACAATGTGGCGAGGGACAACTAATTTATTGCAATGATCCAAATATGAGGCATGCAAGCGCCAAACAACTGCGTCAGAGCTTTTCTTCCTGTCACTCACACCGCATATTTAGGTCACCATCGTTTTGCCCATCCTTCTTCTTGCAGAGTTTTCAGAAGGAGATCACCATCAACACAGAGCGCATAGACGGGCTGATAGTGTTTGGAGAAAGTCTGATCCAGAGGAGCTCACCCCCGGACGCTGCGCTGATAGAAGACGAGCTGGAGGAGCTTCACTCCTACTGCCAGGAAGTTTTCGGCCGGCTGGTCCGCTTCCATCAGCGTCTCAGCCAACCTCCAGTAAGCTTGATCTTCATATAAGCAAAGCACATACAGTGGGGCAAAAAAGTATTTAGTCAGCCACCGATTGTGCAAGTTCTCCAACTTAAAATGATGACAGAGGTCTGTAATTTTCATCATAGGTACACTTCAACTGTGAGAGACGGAATGTGAAAAAAAAATTCCAGGAATTCACATTGTAGGAATTTTAAATAATTTATTTGTAAACTATGGTGGAAAATAAGTATTTGGTCAACAATTCAAAGCTCTCACTGATGGAAGGAGATTTTGGTTTAAAATCTCACGATACAAGGCCCCATCCATTCTTTCCTTAACACGGATCAATTGTCCTGTCCCCTTTGCAGAAAAACAGCCCCAAAACATGATGTTCCCCCCCCCAATGCTTCACAGTAGGTGTAGTGTTCTCGGGATGCAACTCAGTATTCTTCTTCCTCCAAACACGACGAGTTGAGTTTATACCAAAAAGTTCTATTTTGGTTTCATCTGACCACATGACATTCCCCCAATCCTCTGCTGTATCATCCATGTGCTCTCTGGCAAACTTCAGACGGGCCTGGACATGCACTGGCTTAAGCAGGGGGACACGTCTGGCACTGCAGGATTTGATTCCCTGTCGGCGTAGTGTGTTACTGATGGTAACCTTTGTTACTTTGGTCCCAGCTCTCTCCAGGTCATTCACCAGGTCCCCCGTGTGGTTCTGGGATTTTTGCTGACCGATCTCATGATCATTTTGACCCCAAGGGATGAGATCTTGCGTGGAAGCCCAGATTAATAGATAGATAGATAGTATTTTATTGATTCCTTCAGGAGAGTTCCTTCAGGAAAATGAAAATTCCAGCAGCAGTGTACAGAGTTGAGATCAATTTAAATAAAAGTAAAAAGTAAATAATGGGGGTTTAAATGGAAACAAAATAGAGAGATATTACAATAAGAATAAAAAATAAAAAGCAACAATGGGAATAAAAATATAACAGTAAAATAAGAATATAACAAGAGAAAGAAGGCAGTAGTGACCATGTTATGAAAACGTATTGCACTGTTATTGTTTTGCATCCTCTGTCATCCTAGTACCCCCCGCCCGCGCCCCAGAGAGGAGTTGTACAGTCTTTTGGCGTGTGGAACAAAGGAGTTTTTGAGTCTATTAGTCCTGCACTTGGGATGAAGCAGTTTAGCACTGAACAGGCTCCTCTGGCTACTGATAACGCTATGCAGAGGGTGACTGGCATCATCCAGGATGCTCACTAATTTGTCAACAGTCCTCTTCTCTTCCACCGTCACCAGTGAGTCCAGAGGGATATTATCAGTGGATAATTGCTCCCACATTTGATTTTTTCACACCAAGCTGCTTGCTTATTGTAGATTCACTCTTCCCAGTCTGGTGCAGGTCTACAATTATTTTCCTGGTGTCCTTCGACAGCTCTTTGGTCTTGGCCATAGTGGAGTTTGGAATCTGACTTTTTTATGCTGTGGACAGGTGTCTTTTATACAGATAACAAGTTCAAACAAGTGCCTTTAATACAGGTAACGAGTGGAGGACAGAAGAGCTTCTTAAAGAAGAAGTTACAGGTCTGTGAGAGCCAGAGATCTTCCTTGTTTGAAGTGACCAAATACTTATTTTTCACCATAATTTACAAATAAATTCTTTAAAATTCCTACAATGGGAATTCCTGGATTTTTTTTTTTTTTACATTCTGTCTCACAGTTGAAGTGTACCTATGATGAAAATTACAGACCTCTGTCATCATTTTAAGTGGGAGAACTTGCACAATCTGTGGTTGACGGAATACTTTTTTGCCCCACTGTAAGTTACTGCAAAACTAAATAAAATGTCTTCATCGTAGATCCTCACAGAACCAGAGCTCCCTGGCACCAGCTTTTCTTTGGAGTCCAGCTTGGAACTGATTTGTCGGCCCTTGCTCGGGCGCAGCCAAGGGAGCCTCCCAAACACGCCCTTGCACCTGCTGGCCTCGCCCCTGGAGCATTCTGGGCGGGAGACACCGGTCAGCGTGGACTCGCTACCCTTAGAATGGGACCACACCGGGGATGTCGGAGGGTCGTCGTCCCATGAGGACGAGGAGCAGGAGGGACGGGAAGAAAATGAAATTTACTTGAGTGCATTGTCAGGTAACATAATATAAATACCTAAACAATGCACTTTTTATTAAGTACCCATCCACAACTGTTTTGATTGGCAATCTTAATTCAGAATTCATGAGAACCAGCATCCTTAGCCATGGATTTAAATCCAACAATTCATTTCGAACACAAAAAAACATCTGCACCAAGGGGGAACACTTGTTTTCATTGATGGCCCTTCAGAGGGGAGCTTTTTTTTAAAAATATTTTAATTATGCAATAACCTGTGATTAACCATGTTTTATTGAAACTCAAGTATGATGCATCTGATTTAAAAAAAAATACTTGTTTAATTTGACAGCACTAATATGAATGTATAAACCCCTCACAATCTAATTACACAGCTGCATATGCAATTAACTATTAGAATTTTGTGAACAAATTAATGGATAACTTGATATAAAACCATAAGTAAAGGTGACAAGCAGATATTTAACTATTTTTATCCTGACTAAAGTAGATTTGTAGTATATTATGATATTTGGCATGATCATGATATTAAAATATATTAAAGTTAAAAAAAAAATTCAGTCTATATTGAAAGAATTAATGCATTTAGTAAAACATGTGAAGTATTTTATTGACAAGCATTTTTTTTCAGGCTTTTGCGGGCCACTTTATATGATGTGGCGGGCCAGATGTGGCCCTCGGCCCTTGAGTTGGTCACCTGGGTTCTATACAGTTCAAACAATTAAGCATATGCAATACAATATCCTCATCTGCAAATAAAATTTAAATATATATTTTTAAAATGAAATAAAGAAAATGGTGTTTGCCCGAAAAGGAGCAGAAAGAAGCACAATCATAAACAGTAGTCCGTCGTTTATTGATGGTAATTGGTTCCAAACATGACAGCGATAAATACATTTCTGCGACGAATGAATCATTAATTAAAATCAAATTTTTTAACAGCCAAATCAGTGATTCTCAAACTGTGGTACACAGACTCTATGTAATGGTACGCTAAAAAAATCAATTGATTAAAGTACAGTGTTTTCCTATATTTAAACAGTGTCACTGTCAAAACTGTGTAATGTTGCAGTTGCCAAAATATCAAATATACTTTTAGACAAAACCTCTGCCTTGTTTTTAATGTATACTTAAGCCTATTATGGTGCAGTATTTTAATGTTGGTAATTACGGTGGTAGTTGGAGAGCCAAGTGTTTTGTAAGGTGGTACTTGATGAAAAAAGTATATATCATAAAGACGACCTTCTAAATATATTGTTCAACATTATGCGAGCTTGTAGACAGGTAAACACCCTTTAGTCACATTTACATTATTTAATCCAATATCTTAATGCTGATTGAGGCTGATCCAATCAGTAGCCATGATACCGAACAGCAAATTCTGATTGGTTTGATCTGATGTAGTGGATGATACTACTCTAGCATTGATCATTTTAGTTCATTTAGCTATTTTTATGCTTGGAAATACTTAGCATATATTTTAAGCTTTTAGACGCACTTATGGCCTTAAAAATCCTTACATTTTTTCAGTGCGCCTTCTTACGTATTAATTTTGGTTGTGCTTACCGATTTCAAACTCATTTTCTTTGGCACGTGGTGTAATAAAAGTGACCAGTAGATGGCAGTCACACATAAGAGATACTTGTGGACTGCAGGATGATGCTAGCAAGCAAGCCCAAAACGTTGTTTTACTAAAAATATAGAACATTACACACAGCGCTCAAAAATGTGTCAAAAGCTTTAGTATGACTTTGGTAAGCTGCCAGGCCGCACCGCTTGATGGATTGTCGGCACATTACGGCTACCAGTCATGAGTATTATATTGTGTATAAGGACCCCAAAATGCCACCTTTTGGGAGACATTATCTGGTGTTTTGTTTTGCAGAATTATGCAAAACCAACATTCCTTATCTATTATTAGTACGTGCTGTTGTGTATTAGGGATCTGCATAAGTCCGGAAAATGCGGGTGCGTCCACCATTGTAGTCCATATGCTCCTTCTTTTTCTCCATCCTCTTGTTTTGGAGCATTCATCCTCCGCTGTTGCCATTTCTAATATGAAGTTGCGTACACTTGTAACTTGTATATGTCTGTAGACTCGCTATGGAAGCGCTAAAAATTACCGGTACAACAAAGATGGCGGAGATAAGACGGTGTCGAAGTAGAAGCACGCAAATAAGACCGCCCACAAAACAGCGCATCCTGAAGAGACGGTCAGAAAGTGGCTTGAAGATGGGCTGTAAAACATAATCTCTGCAACATTTGGACCAAAGAACCACCATTACATGTTATGTAGAAAACAAGAAAATGTTTAAATGTACAAAAAAAATTATAAAATGACCTCTTTAATGCGCCCTATAATTTGGAGGTCTATTTTGTTCGAAATAGACCTGAATAGACCCGCTGATTGGCAGAGTGCCTTATAATCAAGTATGCCCTCTGGTTTGAAAAATACAGTAATCTGGGACCAAAAAATTGTAGAATGTGCTTAAAAAAAGTCTGACGTGGTGAAGCCGTAATAGTTGAAACGCAATGTGCCAAGTGACTGTATTGTCCTTTCACATAGCCTCACAATAATAAACCCACTCATCATTTTGTTGAATGTAGTTTGTGTGAATCAGGGGTGTCCAAACTTTTTCCACTGAGGGCCGCACACGGAAAAATTAAAGCATGCGGTAGCCATTTTGATATTTTTCATTTTCAAACCATAACAAAATAAATGGATTTTTAAAATGTACTTTACCTTTAGGTGTCCCGGGGACCATAAAGCGTCTCAGTTGATAAAATGTTAAAAATAAGTCGAATTTTTATTATTATTTTTTATTTAACGCTTTCAGTAAATCTCTATCAACTTCAAAAACTTCAAAAAATTAAAAAAAAGGTTTTATGGCATTTCTGTCAATAACAACTTTGTTTTTCATAGTAAAACTAAAATATGCAGTATTTAGTAATAATAGCCCTAAAAATTATTAATGCTGGACACCATTGATTTTAATTATTTTATATTTTTGAGTAATCACAGTGGAAAGATAAATAAAATACCACTAAGTATATTTGGAATCGGGCTTCACGGTGGAAGAGGGGTTAGTGCGTCGGCCTCACAATACGAAAGTCCTGCAGTCCTGGGTTCAATCCCAGGCTCGGGATCTTCCTGTGTGGAGTTTGCATGTTCTCCCCGTGACTGCGTGGGTTCCCTCTGGGTACTGCGGCTTCCTCCTACTTCCAAAACCATGCATCTGGGGATAGGTTGATTGGCAACACTAAATGGTCCCTAGTGTGTGAATGTGAGTGTGAATGTTGTCTATCTGTGTTGACCCTGCGATGAGGTGGCGACTTGTCCAGGGTGTACCCCGCCTTCCGCCCGATTGTAGCTGAGATAGGCGCCAGCGCCCCCCGTGACCCCACAAGGGAATAGGCGGTAGAAAATGGATGGATGGATGGATATTTGGAATCCAAAAGGTGCCCCACTCAGAAAGTGATACATTTTTTGGTTTGTTTTTTTAACTTTCAACACTTAAGTTACGAGATGAACTTCGGATTTATAACTGTCAATTTTACGTTTAAACTATTATTTTGTTTGTTTTATGCTATTTTGTCAAATAAAACTTTGTTTTTATATGGCAACTACACAATATGTGCAATATTTACCACATAAAACATTTTAAAGTGAAATATTTGAACTAATTGGAGCTTTGAAAATAATTCATCATAACATGGATTTTTTTATAATTTTTTTTTTTTAGCAATGGCAAAAAAATCTAAAATAAAGAAAGACAAAAGAAAAAAAAACAGCCTGCATGGCAGCTTTGTGTCAACATTGCAACGTTTTCTCGATAGATTTCACCTCATTCCAATATTTTTAATGTTCTTTTTTATTTTTGCAATAGCATTTCCAGAATGTGTGGGGGTCCGGTAAACAATTAACTGCGGGCCGCACTTTGGACACCCCTGGTGTAAATACATTACCTTCTTAATATATTTTAGGTTTTTTCCTCTTTGTTGTACCTATGAAAAATATTGTTTTTGGATATATTTTTAAATTGATTTGTTTTTGCTGTATTTCTTTTGTGGAGGTTACTCATTTTGGAGAAAAAAATTGCCCTGTTATGCAAAACACAAAACATCTAAAAAAGCTACTATGTAATAGCATTACTATATCTTTATTGTTGATTTTTTATTTACATAGTTTAAACCATACATCAAAAACAGACTTAGACACAATTTTTTGGTGTGCAGCGTTTAAATACATCTTATTTCCAAAAGGGAGCATACTTCTTAGCCTTATTCCTGGATCTAACTTATCCAAGCCACTGATTATATAAAGATGTTCCTGGTTTATTGGATTGTTTCTTTCAGCGTTTTCTGGCTCATTTGCACCTGATGGTGCTTTTCTTCCTGTAGCTACATTTCGGAAACTGTTCAAAGCCAACCTAAATCTTCGCTGTCGCTTTTTTGAGACATATTTGATTGTGGCAAGTAAGCGCTACACAAACTAGGTCAACTTGATGCTTCCACTACACAGTTTTCTGAAAGAGTTAACATTTTAAACACACTCTCTTGGTTTCCCACAATACAAACTTGTTTCAAAAGTGTTTCAATCAAAAACACAATTTTGATACGACTTAATTTGATTACGTGTGCCAATATATACTTATAGTAAATGTAGTAACAGTTGGATCATATTTGATGCGCATTAATAATTGGGCAAAATCTGATTTTGCCAGTTTTATAATGCTTGGGAGTATAAATTATTTTTTTTTACAGAAGTGTGTTTGCTAAAAAGCCTTAAATCGATTAATTTTTATTACTTTTGCAAAACCAATTTTTCATAAATAAACACACAACAATGTGTGCTTTTGTTAGATGGAAAGTTGTTAGATCTGTGTTTTCACTGTTTTTGTCTTTCAGTATCGGGCCGGTCAATGTCTGCCTATGAAAGTCCCAGATGGCAGTCAACAGGAGGCGACATGGACGCATGTGAAGTTGTGGCGTTACCCACCCTCACCAGCACCCCTCGAAAGCAGGGTTATGTAAGTTTGACAAATATTTTTCTACTAGAGCAGGGGTTTTTTTTGAGGGCCACGTCACAATTATGGCTGCCCTCTGACCACATTGAATGACATGGCGAGCCACGTTAAATAATGGGAAAGACAGCTTTGAATGACATGGCGGGCCACGCTAAACGCTGTGGGGGACCACACTCAATCACGCCTTGGACCGCATTATATATTGTTTGTATGTGTGTGTATATACATGTACAGTATATGTACAGTCGTGGTCTAAAAGTTTACATACACTTGTAAATAACATAATGTCATGGCTGTCTTGAGTTTCCTATCATTTCTACAACTCTTATTTTTTTGTGATAGAGTGATTGGAAAACATACTTGTTGGTCACGAAAAACATTCATGAAGTTTGGTTCTTTAATAATTTATTATGAGTCTACTGAAAGTGTGATCAAATCTGCTGGGTCAAAAGTATACATACAGCAATGTTAATATTTGGTTACATGTCCCTTGGCAAGTTTCACTGCAATAAGGAGCTTTTGGTAGCCATCTACAAGCTTCTGGCCACTTTCTGCTTGAATTTTTGACCACTCTTCTTCAGAAAATTGGTGCAGTTCAGCTAAAGTTGTTGTTTTTCTTACATGGACTTGTTTCTTTAGCATTGTCCACATGTTTAAGTCAGGACTTTGGGAAGGCCATTCTTAAACTTTAATTATAGCCTCATTTGGCTATTACTTTACCACTTTTGACGTGTGTTTAGGGTCATTGTCCTGTTGGAAAACCCAACCGCGCCCAAGACCTAACCTCTGGGCTGATAATTTTAGGTTGTCCTGAAGAATTTGGAGGTAATCTTCCTTTTTCATTGTCCCATCTACTCTCTGTAAAGCACCAGTTCCATTGGCAGCAAAACAGGCCCATGGCATAATACTTCCACCGCGGTAGGAATGATGTTCCCGGGATTAAAGGCCTCACCTTTTCTTTGGTATTTTGACCACAGAACTTTCCTCCAGGAGGTCATATCTTTGTCCATGTGATGTCGGATGAAACAAATATTGAGCTGTTTGGCCACAATACCCAGCAACATGTTTTTGAAGAAGAAAAGATAAGGCCTTTAATACCAGGAACACCAACCCTACTGTGAAGCATGATGGTGGTAGTATTATGCTGTTTTGCAGACAATGGAACTGGTGCTTTACAGAGAGTAAATGGGACAATGAAAAAGGAGGATTATCTCCAAGTTCTTCAGGACAACCTAAAATCATGTACAACGTGTGGACAATGCTGAAGAAACAAGTCCATGTCACAAAACCAACTAATTTACCCGAACTGCACCAATTTTGACAAGAGGAGTGGTCAAAAGTTCAGTCAGAAGCTTGTGGATGGCTACCAAAAGTGCCTTTTTGCAGTGAAACTTGCCAAATATCAACATTGTTGTAATTATACTTTATATACAAGTGTGTAATTTGTTGAGAGTTCATGCACCCTGTTGGTTTTGTTCTTTGAACAAGGTGATGTTCATGCACAATTCATTTTGTGCACCAGTAGAAAAACACAACTGTGTCTTGAATTTGAAAAAAAAAACATTTTATTTTTCACTAAAGAAGGGTTTGGTGAATACGCATATGAAACTGTTGGGGTTTGGTACCTCCAACAAGGTCAAGAACCACTGATCTAGACCCCAAATATAAGGTGAGCCATCTTTTTGACTGGGAAAGCAAAATGTAGTACGGCACTCCAAAA
>NC_084634.1:26455153-26487653 GCF_033978795.1 Nerophis ophidion
ATTGGTGGATAAATTACCCAAGGAGACAAGCAGATTTTTATGTAATTACTTTTGATAACCCCCACCCCTAAACAAGCTGGGAACATTTTGTTGCATGATCAGATAATAATTAAGTGTAGAACATACTTCATTTATTTATATTTATTGATATGTTTCATTTAAGTAAATGTTTTTGTGAAAATTAAAATAATACATTACGGCAGAAAATGCTTGATTTTTATCATTATTCTTTCAAAGGACACATATTGACATGGTGGGTCATTTTAAATGATGTGGCGGGCCAAATTAAATGATATGACGAGCCACCATAAATGACATGGTGGGCCAAAATATATGATGGTGTGGGACACTAAAATTATGTGGCTGAGCACTTTAAATTAAGTTGCGGGCCACATCGCCACGCCCACCTTAAATGATGTGGCGGGCCAGAACTTAGATCCTGGCCTTGAGTTTGACACCTGTGCATTGGAGATTACAGTACCAAGGAATATTACTCATTATTAATGATTGTGAACACATCCAAGATAAAAATCCATGTCTGACATGAAACTGTCCGTCATGCAGGAGTTCCACAAGAGCCTCCACTCTCTGCTGCTGTGGTTGGCCATCGCCGACAAGAAACGCTACGCGGTGGACATCCGGCACCCAGAAACACCCGTGCAGGCTCTCCGACTGCACCGCCACACGCTCACTGTAAGTACCTGTTGTATCTTGAGGGTCTGTGGGTTCTCAGGGCCCTGAATCCACCACGAGTGGACTGTTCTTGTTGTCTTCCGAGACATTTCGCCTCTCGTCCGAGCGGGGGATCATTTGATCCTGCTCTTAAACTTGATAAGACAGGTCTAGTCTGAGGGGATGGTAGATCATTTATCTGCAGGCCGGCCTTGACTTTGAAACCTCTGTATTAACTCTAAAGGCCTTAGTTGGCCACATGCGTGGACAGCCCCTTTTAGCTCTTTTTCTACAAAATTTTGTACACTACTGAATTGGGGTCTTACGGCCGCTTATGTGGACACTTATACTGCCATCTGGTGGTGTCAGAAGAGTATAACATACAATGGAATTAAAAAAAAAAGTGTAAAAATTCAAATTAACATGTCACTCACATGAAGTACACGTTTGTGTACTGTATTTTTTGGACTATAAGTCGCAGTTTTTTTCATATTATGGGGGTGCGACTTATACTCAGGAGCGACTGGTGTGTGAAATTATTACCACATTACCGTAAAATATCAAATAATATTATTTAACTCATTCAAGTAAGAGACTGGACGTATAAGATTTCATGGGATTTAGCAATTAGGAGTGACAGATTGTTTGGTAAACGTATAGCATGTTC
This sequence comes from Nerophis ophidion, assembly GCF_033978795.1. Taxonomy (NCBI): domain Eukaryota; kingdom Metazoa; phylum Chordata; class Actinopteri; order Syngnathiformes; family Syngnathidae; genus Nerophis; species Nerophis ophidion. The sequence goes on from NC_084634.1 coordinate 26,456,493, forward strand.
TATATGTTATAGTTATTTGAATGACTCTTACCATAATATGTTACGTTAACATACCAGGCACCTTCTCAGTTGGTTATTTATGCCTCATATAACGTACACTTATTCAGCCTGTTGTTCACTATTCTATATTCATTTTAGATTGCCTTTCAAATGTCTATTCTTGGTGTTGGGTTTTATCAAATAAATTTCCCCAAAAAGTGCGACTTATACTCCAGTGTGACGTATATATGTTTTTTTCCTTCTTTATTATGCATTTTTGGCAGGTGCGACTTATACTCCAGAGCGACTTAAACTCTGAAAAATACGGTACTTATGGACTAATAAGTACATCATATCAAAAGAGGATTTTTACTTTTTATTCTAATTAGGGTCCAATAAGCCCAAATAGCAAAGTTAAATAAAATAAATGAAAAAAGTAAACAAACAGCTTGGGTCATAAGAGGTTAAAACAATGTTTCCACACTTTTTTTAAATTATTGTCATACTTTTTCAAATTTATCTTTAATTGAATTTGTTTTGTAGCATAACAAATTCACGGGCAATACATGTAATTATTTTTCACTGCAAAATAACATGATTAACACATTCATTTTGTAAAGCGACCTGAGATCAAATGGCAGCGTGCCGCAGAATATAGTGAAAAAGTTTGGGGAAATTTGACTTTATATTTTTGCTGGTAACAGAGCAGGAAACGGCTAGGAATACGTTTGCAGCGAAATGTCTTATTTTTAAAGGCCTACTGAAATGAGATTTTCTTATTTAAACGGGGATAGCAGGTCCATTCTGTGTGTCATACTTGATCATTTCGCGATATTGCCATATTTTTGCTGAAAGGATTTAGTAGAGAACATCCACGATAAAGTTTGCAACTTTTGGTGCTGATAAAAAAGCCTCACCTTTACCGGAAGTCGCAGACGATGACGTCACAAGGGTGAGGGCTCCTCACATCCTGACATTGTTTATAATGGGAGCCTCCAGCAGCAAGAACTATTCGGACCGAGAAAACGACAATTCCCCCATTAATTTGAGCAAGGATGAAAGATTTGTGGATGATGATATTGATAGCGAAGGACTAGAAAAAAAAAAAATAAAACTAAAAAAAGTTTTAAAAAAAAGGCGATTGCTTTGGGACAGATTCAGATGTTTTTAGACACATTTACTAGGATAATTTTGGGAAATCCCTTATCTTTCAATTGTGTTGCTAGTGTTTTAGTTAGATGAAATAGTACCTGATAGTCAGAGGGGTTTGTCCACGGGTGTCTTGTGGCCAGTCTCTGAGGGAAATTGACAGCAGCTGCATGGACGGCGCAAGCTCAGCTGATCTCCGGTAAGAGGCGACTTTTTACCACAATTATCTCACCGAAACCTGCCGGTTGACAAGCGGTCGGGAACCATGTTCGCTTGACCGCTCTGATCCATAGTAAAATTTCACCTCCGGGAATTTTAAACAAGGAATCACAGTGTGTTTGTGTGGCTAAAGGCTAAAGCTTCCCACCTCCATCTTTCTACTTTGACTTCTCCATTATTAATTGAACAAATTGCAAAAGATTCAGCAACACAGATGTCCAGAATAGTGTTTAATTGCGCGATGAAAAGAGACGACTTTTAGCCGTAAGTGGTGCTGCGCTAATATGTCCCCTGCAACCTCAACAGAAACTCCGCGGGAAATTTAAAATTGCAATTTAGTAAACTAAAAAGGCCGTATTGGCATGTGTTGCAATGTTAATATTTCATCATTGATATATAAACTATCAGACTGCGTGGTCGGTAGTAGTGGGTTTCAGTAGGCCTTTAATGCACTTCTTCACACAAAATGGGACCTGAGGCTGCACTCTCCTCTCAGACTAAAGCTGTCCCACTTGGTCTGTAAGAATGAAGTGATGAAGGCAGCTTGGTCTTCCAAGGCAAACCTAAACATTTGGGGGTACCAGGGCAGTATTATTATAAATATTACATGTTGTGAGGATCCTTGTTGTGGTGTGAAGGTCTTGCAGGAGGAGCTGCTGGAGAGGCTGACCCATCAGGCGTCCCTGCAGGCTCTGTGGTCTCAGCTGCAGCCAGACCCAGGAGCGGACGGCAGCGACGAGGCCCGGGAGAAGCTTCACGTGACGGGCGCCAAACTCAAGCTGCTCCTGAAGGACGTGTCTGAGGACCTGAGCATCCTCCGACAACGCCGCCTGGTAACTGAGCAGCTTCTGTCACACATGAATACTACGTAGGCTGCGTGTGCACCACTTGCATCGTGCCAAGTGTGTGACGCAAATGAAAAGCTATCCCTTTTTTTAACTTTATGAATACCGTATTTCCTTGAATTGCCGCAGAGCATATAGTATGCGCCTGCCTTTGAATTACTGCCGGGTCAAACTCGCTTCGCAAAATAATTAGCGCATGCTTAGTATTACCGCCTGGTCAAACTAGTGACGTCACGAGTGACACTTCCCCTGTCATCATTTTCAAAATGGAGGAGGATGATTTCAATACCGGTAATTTGAAAGAAGATTAAGAGCTATTCAGTAGGATTTAAGGTCCAAGCTTACACCACACTCAAATTTTGACTGCATGCCTTTGGTAAGCGCAGGAGTGAGAAGAGGTTTTAAATTAATTAGCGCCCCGGCGGCAATTCAAGGAAATACGGTACTCCGAATAATCTTATCCCTAAAGTTAGCGTCACGTTTGTTCAATAATATTAATGATGGCTAAAGCATCGATACATTATGAAACACAAGAAGTGTCACGTTAGGAAATAAACATGTGAGCTGCCTTGTTGTCGAAACACTGTTTTTGGTCACCATCCATCTACATCAGCTAAAAAAATGAAATAGGAAAAATTCATAAGTGTGGTATTATTGTGATCTTCTAGCACCAAATAAGGTAAATATTAAAGATGTCCGATAATGGCTTTTTTACCAATATTCCGATATAGTCCAACTCTTAATTACCGATTCCAATGTCAGCCGATACGATATATACAGTCGTGGAATTAACACATTACTATGCCTAATTTTGTTGTGATGCCTCGCTGGATGCATTAAACATTAAACAAAATGTAACAAGGTTTTCCAAAATAAATGAACTCAAGTTTATGGAAAAAAAATGGCAACATGGCACTGCCATATTTATTATTGAAGTCACAAAGTGCGTTTTTTTTTTTTTTTACAAGCCTCAAAACAGCAGCTTGGAATTTGGGACATGCTCTCCCTGAGAGAGCATGAGGAGGATTAGGTTGTTTGTATATTGTAGCGTCCCGGAAGAGTTAGTGCTGCAAGGGGTTCTCCGTATCTGTTCTGTTGTGTTTATGTTGTGTTACGGTGCGGATGTTCTCCCGAAATGTGTTTGTCATTCTGGTTTGGTGTGGGTTCACAGTGTGGCCCATATTTGTAACAGTGTTAAAGTTGTTTATACGGCCACCCTCAGTGTGACCTGTATGGCTTTTGACCTGCTTTCACTTGTGTGTGTGAAAAGCCATGGATATTATGCGACTAAAGGAAGTGCCTTTAAGGTTTATTGGCGCTCTACGTCCGTGTACACAGCGGCGTTTTAAAAAGTCATAAATTTAACTTTTTGAAAGAGATACCGATATATTTCAAACCGATATAATATTTGTCTTTTGTGTTTTTGACCGGAGTTACATGTGTAATATTCCTTTTTGCACAACTATTCATTTGAAAAACACAAAAATAACCTATTTGTTAACTTTCAACTTTATTTGCAGGTCAAACAATGGCAGATGACCATTATGAAACACTCACAGTGCAGTGTCAATGCAGGTGGTGAGTGTGCCATACACTCCCTGAGGGTTGATGTCCCAGTGTATGGCACACTCACTAACTGTAACGACACAGCACTTAGTGTGGCCAGCTAATGAAAAAGAATAATTATGTTTGACCTGCAAATAAATCTTTTTTGTTCATTATGATCAGCATTGGCTGCAATGACAGCCACTGTTCTTTGTAAGGTCTCAAATGTCAAAAATGCTTTGACACATGATGCCCAACACTGGAGCAAAAGGGCAAATATGACAAAGCCGTGACCATAACAGTACATTCCAAACAGCTCCACATGAGAGAGACATTGTTTACATGCAATTAAGGCAGAAACCAAAAATTGATTGAGAAGAAAATTCTTCTTCTTTAAATATATCCAATATTTTATTTCCCAAACTTAAAACATTTATAATAGCAAATAACTAAGGTCAATCAGCCAAAAAACAAAAAGAGAACAACATTTTCCTTACTTGGTGATGTAAGATCCAAATGATATCACATGTTGACTTTTTTATTGAAAACATTTATTTGTTTTTGTTGTATTAATAATTGTTTTGTTTCTTAGTTACATTTAGAGACATAAATGATTCCACTCTTTCATCTTCATTTAGTACAAGCTGTCCTGAAAGAAGCGCTGCCTGATAAAGTTTGGTGCGTCAACCAATACAGCAGCTGTGTTAGTCACATGCCTTTTTTTTTTTTTTTTCCTGAAGTGACACACACACACACACACACACACACACACACACACACACACACACACACACACACACACACACACACACACACACACACACGGGGGTGGCGAGGTGTCTGTTAAATGCAAGTCGGAGCTTTTCTTCCGTTCGCTGACACTTTTTTTTTTAAGAAAAACATCTTGTCTTATAGGCTTCACGGTGGCAGAGGGGTTAGTGCGTCTGCCTCACAATACAAAGTTCCTGCAGTCCTGGGTTCAAATCCAGGCTCGGGATCTTTCTGTGTGGAGTTTGCATGTCCTCCCCGTGAATGCGTGGGTTCCCTCCGGGTACTCCGGCTTCCTCCCACTTCCAAAGACATGCACCTGGGGATAGGTTGATTGGCAACACTAAATTGGCCCTAGTGTGTGAATGTGAGTGTGAATGTTGTCTGTCTATCTGTGTTGGCCCTGTGATGAGGTGGCGACTTGTCCAGGGTGTACCCTGCCTTCCGCCCCGATTGTAGCTGAGATAGGCGCCAGCGCCCCCCGCAACCCCGAAAGGGAATAAGCGGTAGAAAATGGATGGATGGATCTTGTCTTATATTTGGGTCGCTATTAAATAAATGATCTTTTGCAGGACCAAAACGTCCTCAAACTCCTCTCATTGTAAGGATCTTTGCTGTTTTTAAAGATGTTGAGGAGAAACATTAGTCAAAGTGATCATGTTTTATAGAGGATCTTTGATAAGTGTTTTTGAAATACATCCCCAAAAACAGGACAGTTCCTGTCATAGAAAGGATCTTTGACCCGTGTTTGTGCAGTACGTCTTTAAAAACAGAGTGCTCCTGTCATATTAAGGATCTTTGAATGTTGCGTTTTCAACCACATCCTTAAAAACAGCTGAGTCCTCCTGTCAAATAGAGAATCTTTGGTGTTATTGTTTTTTTGGCAGTACCTGAATGTCCTCAAACAGCAGAGCACTCCTGTCATATTAAGGATCTTTGCTGTTTTTAAGAACATACTGGAAAAACGCTTATCAAAGATCATGAATTTGACAGAAGCACTCTTGTTTTTTAAAGACAGTGATCCTGTTATATAGAGGATCTCTGAATAGTCTTTTTGCAGTAAGTCCTTTTAAACAGCAGAGTGTTTGTTATATAGAAGATCTTTGATTGGTGTTTTTTGCAGTGTCCTGAATGCCTTTGAACAGCAGCGCTCTCCTGTCGTATTAATGATCTTTGCTGTTTTTAAGGACATACTGGAAAACACTAATCAAATATTAATGACAAGGGTGCTTTTGTTAGTTTGTTTTAGACTGACTGAGTGATCCTGTCGTTTAGACTATCTTTGGTGTTTTTGCAATACCCGAATGCCTTTAAACAGCAGAGCACTTCTCTCATATTAAGGATCTTTGCTGTTTTTAAGAACATATTGGAAAAAACACTAATCAAAGATCCTTAAATTGACACGAACGCGCTTGTTTTTTTGAAGACAGAATGATCCTGTCATTTAGAAGATATTTGATTAGTTTTTGCAGCACATAATTTTAAACAGCAGAGTGCTTTTGTCATATAGAGGATCTTTACTTGGTATTTTTACAATACCTGCATGCCTTTAAACAGCATAGCCCTCTTGTCATATTAAGGATCTTTGCTGTTTTTAACAACATACTGGAAAAACGCTAATCAAAGATCATTAATTTGACAGGAGTACACTTGTCTTTTTAAAGGCAGAGTGATCCTGTTATTTAGAGGATCTTTGAATAGTGTTTTTGCAGTTAGTCCTTTTAAACAGCAAAGTGCTCGTCATATAGAAGATCTTTGATTGGTGTTTTTGCAGTACATGAACGCCTTTAAACAGCAGCGCACTCCCGTCATATTAATGATCTTTGCTGTTTTTAAGGACATACTGGAAAACACATCAAATACTAATATGACAGGAGCGCTCTTGTTTGTTTTTTTTTAGACTGAGTGATCCTGTCGTTTAGAGGATCTTTGGTGTTTTTGCAGTACCTGAATGCCTTTATATATCAATGATCTTTGCTGTTTTCAAGAACATATCGGAAAAAACACTAATCAAAAATCCTTAAATTGACACAAGCGCTCTTGTTTTTTTTAAGACAGAGTGATCCTGTCATTTAAAGGATCTTTGATTAGAGTTTTTGCAGCACATAATTTTAAACAGCAGAGTGCTCTCGTCATATAGAGGATCTTTTCATTTTTGCAATACTTGAATGCCTTTAAACAGCAGAGCACTCTTGTCATATTAAGGATCTTTGCTGTTTTTAACAACATACTGGAAAAAACACTAATCAAAGATCCTTAAATTGACACAAACGCTTTTTTTTTTTTTTTTTAAAGACAGAATGATCCTGTCATTTAGAAGATATTTGATTAGTTTTTGCAGCACATAATTTTAAACAGCAGAGTGCTCTTGTATTATTTGATTGGTATTTTTGCAATACTTGCATGCCTTTAAACAGCAGAGCACTCTTATCATATTAAGGATCTTTGCTGTTTTTAACAACATACTGGAAAAACGCTAATCAAAGATCATTCATTTGACAGGAGTACACTTGTCTTTTTAAAGGCAAAGTGATCCTGTTATTTAGAGGATCTTTGAATAGTGCTTTTGCAGTACCTTAACGTCTTCAAACAGCAGCGCACTCCTGTCATATTAATGATCTTTGCTGTTTTTAAGGACATACTGGAAAACACAAATCAAATATTAATATGACAGGAGCGCTCTTATTTGTTTTTTTAGACTGAGTGATCCTGTTGTTTAGAGGATCTTAGGTGTTTTTGCAGTACCCGAATGCCTTTAAACAGCAGAACACTTCTCTCATATTAAGGATCTTTGCTGTTTTTAACATACTGGAAAAAATACTAATTAAAGATTATTTTTTTTAAGATCCTGTCATTTAGAGGATCTTTGATTAGAGTTTTTGCAGCACATAATTTTAAACAGCAGAGTGCTCCCGTCATATAGAGGATCTTTGATTAGTGTTTTTGCAGTACCTGAATGCGTTTAAACAGCAGAGCACTCCTTTGCTGTTTTGGAAAAACACACTAGTCAGTGACCCTGTCATTATAGAGGAGCTTTGATTGTTTGATTCGCATTTGACAGTTAAAAAAAAAAGAGGCAAACATCTTGCCTTATGTTGGGTCATTATTTAATACTTGATATTTGTTTGAATGCAGGATTCAAGTAATCAAGAGGAGTTGACGCAAACCAAAAAATCCACCAAAAGGTACGAATTCTATTCTTACTGTGCAGTTATTGTGAATCAAAATGGGATTTTACTGATATATGTAACAGAATTATATAATAATATTGAATGAAAATATGAAGTTAAAAGTGTAAATTGCTAATGAATAGGATCCACAAATCCACTGTGCGTGTTTCCAGGAGGAAGTCGTCGCAGCCGCGCTCCTTCCTGTACCGCGTGCTGAGAGCCGCCGCCCCCTTCCACCTGCTGCTGCTGCTCCTGCTGCTGCTGCCGTGTATGCTCCCTCGCTCCGAGAGAGAGGGCAGCTGCGCCCGCGCCAACAACCTGGCGCGCTCCTTCCACCCCATGTTGCACTACACCAACGGCTCGCCGCCCACATGAGGCCCCCTGCCACTTCCTGTCCCGTGGAGGGGAACTCGCCAAGTGGGTTTGTGTATTTTTCATATAGACTAAAGTATTGGGTCACCACCATGTGGGGTGAAATCCATTTTACACGCCACGCTAATTTCATTCTCTAAACTGGGATGCTAACATATCGCTCCATCCATCAGTGAGGTCACTTTAAACCCTGAGTGAATAGTTTTTTTTTGCAGCAACTTGCTTTTGTCATATAGAGGATCTTTGACTGGCGTTTTTACTGTAAGCGAATGCGCTTAAACAGCAGAGCACTCCTGTCATATTAAGGATATTTTCTGTTTTCAAAGACATACTGGTAAAAACACAGTGATCCTGTCGTATAGAGGATCTTTGATTAGTGTTCTTGCAGCACATCTGAACATTCTCAAACATCAAAGCACTCCTATTAAAAAAAAAACCTACTCAAAGTGAACCTGTTGAATAGAGGATCTTTGATTGTTTTTGTCAGTACGTCCTTAAAAACCAGAGCACTCCTGTCATTTTAGGGATGTTTGCTGTTTTTGAGTACATACTAGAAACTGTTACATAGAGAACTGTTTTTGCAGTACTTGCAGCACTCCTACTAGGGAAAAAAAATCCAATCAGGAGTGCTCTTGTTTTTTTAAAGACAGAGTGATCCTTTCCCTTTAGAAGATCTTTGACTGGTGTTTTTTGATTGCCTTTGCTGTTTTTAAGGACATCCTGGAAACGCACTTATATCCTGTTATATAGTGGATTTTTGATTAGTGTTTTTGCAGTATGTCCTTAAAAACAGCTTTGTTTAGTGTTTTTGCAGTACCTGAATGCCCTTAAACAGCAGAGCACTCCTGTCACATTAAGGATATTTTCCGTTTTTAAGGACATTCTGGTAAAAACACAGTGATCCTGTCATATAGAGGATCTTTGATTAGTGTTCTTGCAGCACATCTGAACATTCTCAAACAGCAAAGTACTTCTATCAAAAAACACTGGTCAAAGTGAACTTGTTAAATAGAGGATCTTTGATTAGTGTTTTTGTCATTACGTACTTAAAAACCACAGAGCACTCCTGTCATTTTAGGGATCTTTGCTGTTTTTAAGTACATACTAGAAACTGTTACATAGAGGATCTTTGAGAAGGGTTTTTGCAGTACCTGAATGTCCTCAAACAGCAGAGCACTCCTGTCATTGAGGATTTTTGATTAGTGTTTTTGCCATATGTCCTTAAAAACAAGAGCACTCTAGTCATAAGGATCTTTGATAAGGATTTGTCCACTATGTCTTCCCTGCTTGACACTCAGCATTAAAGGTTGGAATAGGGGTTAAATCACCTTAAATGATTCCCGGGCGTGGCCATTGCTACTGCTCCCCTGACCTCCCAGGGGGTGATCAAGGGTGATGGGTCAAATGTAGAGAATAATTTCGCCACATCTCGTATGTGTGTGACAATCATTGGTACTTTAACTTTAAAAACAGCAGAATGATCCTGGTATATGAAGGATCTTTGGTGTTTTTTTGAAAGACGTAGTGGAAAAACACTAGTCGCAGTAATCCTGTCGTATAGAAGATCTTTGACTAGTGTTATGTCTTTTAAAAGAAGGCTCTTTTTTTAGTGTTTTGCTGTGCTACATTAACAGTGATCCTATTATAAAGAGGATCTTTGATTGTTTTTGCAGAGTGCTCCTGTCCTATGCAGTACGTCCCTAAAACCAAGACAGTTCCTGTCATTTGGAGGATCTCTGGTTTGTGTTAAAGACAAACTGCACAAAAGATGTGCCAAATGACAGCAGCAGACTGCTGTTTCTAAGAGCGTACTGCAAAAACGCGAGTCAAAGATCCTTATAGTGACAGGAACACTTGTCATGTAGAGGATCTTTGACTAGAATCATTTCGGACTAACAAATGCAGGACTATAAAATCTTGGCCAAATAAAAAGTGATGAGAGAATCAGCCCACCTGCTACTTACCTTTCTAATAATGTGCTTCCCAGAATGATTTAATGGCATGAAAACATGTCAATACACACATTTTGGTTTTGTTCCAATACCACAATCATGTATTTATTTGTGAACCGTGTGCATTTAAAAACACTGACAAGAAACATGGACAAGCATCACTAGTGTCTATGTAACATTTCTGCTTATTTGACGTCAAATAAGCAAATCACAGTGAAGAGAACTGTTTTGTTAGCACTTCTGAAGACTATTTTTTTGCCAGGTGATTGATTACCAGTCCTCACATGTTACTCATTTAAAAAACACCATGTAAGAAGCGGTCACATTAGAATAGCACACAGTTGGTACAAATGTTCAATCTTCATTGCCGCCCCCCCCCCCCCCCCCCCCCCGCCCACTCCCCCTTTTCCCCACAATACATTTAGTGAAAAAATGACATATTAACAACACGCACAAAAGCTGCAAGAAAATACAAAAATATTTTTTTTTTCTTTGAGTGCAACTTTGTCGTAAAGCGCAGTAGTGGTTACAAACTCCACACACAGAAAAAGCCACAATCAGATAAACTTGTACAGCGAAAGCAAAAAGTATGGGTTATGAAATATTAAAGTGCCCTCAAGTAGTGTCACTGAAGTAATGCTTCTTCAAATTCAGAACAAAGCACGTTTTGATAAAAACTACTTCCTAGTGTTAGTCATTTATTACGGACTTTGAATAGGACTTTTTTATAGTGAACTCTTCCGAAAACAAGCCAATAGGAAATGTGACAAAAGGTGTACTATCAAGTAGGGGTGTAACGGTACACAAAAATTTCAGTTCGGTACGTACCTCGGTTTAGAGGTCACGGTTCGGTTCATTTTCAGTACAGTAAGAAAACAACAAAATATACATTTTTTGATTAAATAACCATATTTGTAAACAATGGCTTTATCCTTTTAACATTGGGAACACAATAATAATTCTGCCCATGTTAATCCACATTAAACTGCCTCAAGTTGTTGCTTTGATTAAATAAAATGACAAAACCTTTTTTCTAAAAATAAAAAGTGCAACATTGAACAGTTTCAAGTCAACTCATCATGCTTAATTTATTACAGCATTTGGGAAGCCTGTAGCTGACTTTTATTATGTAAATGTTATATTTTTGTCAACATGTGATCACAGGGACCCTGCCATTCAAAAGTAGGCTGCTACATTACTAATGAATAATATAACTATAGCTGAAACAATAGTACAATAGCAATAGGAGAGACTATTCATCCCTGTACACCATAGACTTCATGTTAGTTCATGTGAAATAACAGGGCTTTGCCCCTCACACAAACAGCAACATGAGCTAACGTTACGCTAAAAGCTAATTAGCCTTCACCTCAAGCCAGAACTGCGAGCGAGCTGAGCTGCAGTTTAAGTTTCTAGAAGGTCAACGGGCTCATAGTGATGCTAGTAGTAGTTGTGACTGGGAAGTGTTTTTTATAATTTGGGGAGTACGATGTCCGCTGCTAAACACATATCTGCTCGATGCTGAAGCATTGACAACATGCGTTCTGAATAGGCTCTGCTGATTGGCTGTTACATCGCTCTGAATACGCATAGCTGATTGGCTATGTATGTAACCAATAAGATGGTTGTGTGGGCGGGACAATGCTGGGTGCTCAGACAGAGGCAGAAAGCAGAGCAGCTTTTTAAGACTTTAGCTTACAAACTCATTCGTTACACCTCCGAACGGGACCGAAATCCCTGTACCGAAACGGTTCAATACAAATACACATACCGTTACACCCCTACTATCAAGTCATCACCATTATTAGTGGTGCTCGGAAAAAATCGATTAACATCCAAATCCTGTTATTTATTTCGTTTTTACCTTAATTATTTTTTCTTTTTTATTACGTTTTTATGTAATCGCTGCGCCTACTTACGTATACAAGCTTTGTAGGCTGTTTGGAAAAGGTTTTATTATTATTTACACTAAATACATGACAAAATCAGTTTAAATTGAATCAAATCGTGCGATTTTGAGAGATAGAGAGACATTCCTTCTAATTATAATATCGCTCTGAAAAGAAAGCGCGTGCTAGCAGAAGTCTTATTGAACCGGATATAAGATTTTATATCGAGGATGCGGATAATTTATGCAGAGCAACAGGTGGTGCTAGAAAAAGGCCACGAGTCACACAGCAGTGACCTGGACACATGCAGTATAAAGTGTTGCAAAGGTTGTGAGCAAGCTAATGATGCTAAATTGAAGATCATTAAAGTCAGGTGTGGCGCGGCTATCTAAGTTTTATCTACGGGTTGATTAGTATCTACAACGTGCGGCCCTCTGCTAGCCGTTAAGGTACAAACGCAGGTTTAAGGCACCGTTTTTAGTGGCTAACTATGATCAGATCTTCATTTTGATTTAGTCTATGGATGACAAAGGCACACGTCGTTAAGTACAATTAATCAATTCAATTAGTCTCAGGCTGTGTGGTCTACAAAACGACCACTGAGGTGTTGAAAAACATTGGTATTTAATAGCTGTGGCTGTGGGAAACCCTCCGGGTATAGCTATGAACTTCACTAGAATGACAGTAGCTGCTTTTTGAGCATCAAACTGTCAGCATCGAGTGCAGTGATTCTCAAACTGTGCCAAAGAATCCATCAAACATTCAAACACAGTGTTACTGTTCATACTTTGTGTACCAAAAGTATTAAATGTACTTGAGTAAAACCTTTGCTTTGTTTTAATGAATACTTAGACCTATTAGGCTGCTGTATTTCAATGTTGGTCATTTGAGAAGCATCTAGCTCTGCATGCGCTATAAAACGTTGCTGCTGTGTTGTGTGCAATGAAGCCAGCAGTGGCTTTAATGCCGACTGATTAGCTGTGCTGCTGATACTTTTTCATTGCTGATCATTAATTAGTTTTTTACCATTACGGCGATCATTTGAGAATTGAGGTAAGTAAGGAGTGCAGTTGGACAAATTGGGGTCATAAGCAGAATTATATTGGGTGAGTCCTGATTGCACTTGTTTGTTTTAGTATTATGTAAGTATATATATTAAAAGTCATTATAAAGTCCAGTTGAAGTTTTAAAACGATTAGTTTTGCTTCACTCTGTCAAACCACGTTCAAATATGTTTGTGTTATTAAGTCTTACAGCGGTCATATGATGATTTCAATCTACATGTAAAACATTTCCTTGTGGTCTACTTGGGTCAAAATGATACAGCATTTTTTATTTTTATTTTATTTAAATGCATTTTACTTTATTTTAAAATAATTTCAAATTGTACAGACCATTTTCAAGCTGCTTTCTAGAAAACGAGTGGTTTAGTGGCCGGTCTTTTTAACGTACAAGTTACCAAGACCAGGTTTTGAGGTACACTTTTCGTTAAGAACAAAGATACATTCACAATTTATTTCGCTTTTTATTACAAATGGCAAAAGCGCAGGATTTATTCGCACATTCACTCTGACCCAGAGCCATACTACTAATACCGTATTTTTTGGACTATAAGGGGGTGTGACTTATACTCAGGAGCGACTTATGTGTGAAATTATTAACACATTACCGTAAAATATCAAATAATATTATTTATCTCATTCACGTAAGAGACTAGACGTATAAGATTTCATGGGATTTAGCGATTAGGAGTGACAGATTGTTTGGTAAACGTATAGCATGTTCTATATGTTATAGTTATTTGAATGACTATTACCATAATATGTTACGTTAACATACCAGGCACCTTCTCAGTTGGTTATTTATGCGTCATATAACGTACACTTATTCAGCCTGTTGTTCACTATTCTTTATTTATTTTAAATTGCCTTTCAAATGTCTATTCTTGTTGTTGAGTTTTATCAAATACATTTCCCCAAAAAATGCGACTTATACTACAGTGCGACTTATATGTTTTTTTCCTTCTTTATTATGCATTTTAGGCAGGTGCGACTTATACTCCGAAAAATACGGTACTAATGTCTCCCTATTCAAAATGACATTCCTGCCAGAATGTTGTTTATCTCTGTAAACAAACACTAGCTAGTTATGCTACGTCGCTAACGTATCATTAAAAACTGTCATGACACTCTTACAAGAAATCTAGACAAAGACTCTGCGCCATCTGAAGTTGTTTGTGGGAAAATGTGTCGTAGTTGGTCTTTAAAGTGGGCTGATAAACAAATACTTCCTCTACACGCTGTAACATTCACCACGTATGGTAATGTCCGCAAACGTGGTCTTAAGACGGGGCAAAAATAACAAGACAATTGTTTCAGAACAGACCCCTTGGTCACTTTACTACGGCCCGCCAAATATTAAAACAGAATTGAGCAAAGATGGGTTTTGAGAATGTCAACAACTAAACCGATACTAGACAAAAAAGGATGATCACTACAAGAGAATGTGAGTGTTAATTGGTGTGTTTCATTCATGGTGTATTGTTGAAAACATGATTAAAAGAGCAGCCCATTCTTAGTTCCAACAGAGATGAAATGCATCATCTGTCACATTTCAAAAGTTGATGTGGCCTCTGAGCCAAGAGGTTTGCCCACCCCTGTTTTAGACTGAATATTTCAAGTTTTCGGAGTTTAAAGGCCTACTGAAACCCACTACTACCGACCACGCAGTCTGATAGTTTATATATCAATGATGAAATATTAACATTGTAACACATGCCAATACGGCCTTTTTAGTTTACTAAATTACAATTTTAAATTTCCTGCGGAGTCACTTGTTGAAAACGTCGCGGAATGATGACGCTTATAATGCGTGTTTGTGACGTCTCGGATTGGAAGGGACATTTTAGCCCAGCACCACTTACGGTTAAACGTCGTCTCTTTTCATCGCATAATTACACAGTATTTTGGACATCTGTGTTGCTGAATCTTTTGCAATTTGTTCAATTAATAATGGAGAATATAAAGAAGAATGCTGTTGGTGGAAAGCGGTGTATTGCAGCTGCCTTTAACACCAAAACACAGCCGGTGTTTCTTTGTTTGTTGTGAAGCTTTAACACACGGGTAAAGGGAACAAGTTTTCTACGTCAACCAGCAAGTTTTTGGATGGGAAAATTCAGATATTAAGTCGGTTCTTACCGGAGACATCAGTGGATTATACCTCCTCCTACTGCAGCTCAAAAAGGCAGCTGTGATCTTGGCTCCTCCATCTGCTTCTCTGAGAGACACTGGCGTTCACCGCAGCCATCCGACTTTCAGGTATGTCTTTACAATCTCACTAAAACACTATTAAAACAATAAGCAGATAAGGGATCTTCCAGAATTATCCTAGTAAAAGTGTCTAATTACATCTGAAACCCTCACACTGCCGTGGTTTTTTTTGTGCTTCACTCTCTTTCCTTATCCACGAATCTTTCATTCTCGCTCAAATTACTAGGGAAAATCGTCACTTTCTCGGTCCGAATAACTCTTGCTGCTTGTGGCCATGATTGTAAACAATGTTCAGATGTGAGGAGCCCTTCAACCCGTGACGTCACGCGCACATCGTCTGCTACTTCCGGTACAGGCAAGGCTTTTTTATTAGCGACCAAAAGTTGCAAATTTTATCGTGGATGTTCTCAACTAAATCCTTTCAGCAAAAATATGGCAATATCGTGAAATGATCAAGTATGACACATAGAATGGACCTGCCATCCCTGTTTGAATAAGAAAATCTCATTTCAGTAGGCCTTTAAAGAGATCCTAAATACACAAAAACGTGCAAACAGGCAATAAAAAAAGTTTTGCATAATATGACCTTTTTAAATTAAAGTGGAACTGCACCTTTTTTGCATATAAGTTTCTTGTTTTCTATGCATTCTAATTTGTAAAACATGGCAAGTACAAGGTGGCTAACAATGCAGCTAATTGAAGTACAGTAAAAACATCCAATAACACTCCATTGACATCTCATGACCTGAATATTAGCAGTATTGTTATTATAAGCGCTAACACACACAAATTACTTTAAGCGGCGCCGTCATCTCAGAGAGTGAACTATCTTATGCTGCTATATTGACAGCTGCTGTGAGTTAATGAAAGTTAATTGTAGATTAAAAAATCATGCCTCTCGCCTGGATAGTAGAAAGTTGTGGCCTTAAACCGAGAAGTTTCCCCCAAAAATGCAACTTATACTTCAGTGTGACATATCTATGTTTTTTTTCCTTCTTTATTATGCATTTTCGGCCGGAGTGACTTATAATCCGAAAATTACGGTACTATATATCTATCTACAGTATCTAAATCATTTCAAACATATATCCTTATGATAAACACAACTATAAGTATTTGTCCTACATGTAATCAGTTGTGCACAGAAGAAGGTTGAAAGCAGTATGCGCTTTAGGGGCGGGAATACATGTTTGGCATGGAATCAGTTTTTGGCGCAACACCGATAGCAACAAATAATACATTTGACTTAGAGTTGTGTCAATGTCACGATCGATGACTTGCCTGCCAATGGCCTCATAGCAGTAAAAACGATATATGTCCTCTCCACTTTCTCCCAATTGTGCACATATAACCACGTGGAACATGTTAAAGGCCTACTGAAACCCACTACTGCCGACCACGCAGTCTGATAGTTTATATATCATTGATGAAATACTAACATTGCAACACATGCCTATACGGCCTTTTTAGTTTACTAAATTGTAATTTTAAATTTCACGCCGAAGTATCCTGCTGAAACGTCGCGGTATGATGTTGCATTGGATTGATGCGTGCGCGTGATGTCACGCATTGTAGTGGACATTTTTGTTCCAGCACCGTTCCCAGCTATAAGTCGTCTGTTTTCATTGCATAATTCCACAACATTCTGGACTTCTGTGTCGCTGAATCTTTTGCAATTTGTTCAATGAATAATGGAGACGTCAAAGAAGAAAGCTGTAGGTGGGAAGCGGTGTATTGGGGCCGCCTTTAGCAACACAAACACAGCCGGTGTTTCATTGTTTACATTCCAGAATGTAGACGGTGAAGATTTACTATGGAACAGAGCGGTCACGTGAACGCGGTTGGATTGGACCACACACACAAAGTACAGTGTATTATGCAGCGATCATTTCAAAAGATCATGTCTGCCCATCTCTGCAAAGGGCAGAGATGGGCATCGCCACCAGCCGTCGACTGGCACTGACGAGAGGTGCGGGGCAGACCTTAAGGTTGTACAAGTATGACCATATAATCTCACTAAAACACTAGTAACACAATAAGCAGATAAGGGATATTCCAGAATTATCCTAGTAAATGTGTCTAATAACATCTGGATCACTCCCACTGTAGTCTCCTTCACTCTCACTTTCCTCATCCACAAATCTTTCATCCTCGCTCAAATTAATGGGGAAATCGTCGCTTTCTCGGTTCGAATCGCTCTTGCTGCTGGTGGCCTTGATTTTAAACAATGTGAGGATGTAAGGAGCCCTAGAACCAGTGACGTCACGCGCAAATCGTCCGCTACTTCCCTGTACAGGCAAGGCTTTTTTATCAGCACCAAAAGTTGTGAACTTTATCGTCGAGTTCTCTACTAAATCCTTTCAGCAAAAATATGGCAATATCGTGAAATGATCAAGTATGACACATAGAATGCACTGCTATCCCCGTTCAAATAAGAAAATCTCATTTCAGTAGGCCTTTAAATCAACACATTTTGGTTTTGGCGCTGACTTTCTAATCTTGCAAGGAAAAGTATCTGATTGGCTCTCGTTGATCACTAAACCCCACCCCTCTTTCAATGTATGCCATTAAAAAGCTGTGATTGGATATATTCTAAACTTGTCCCACCCATCGACAAGACAACATTAAATGAATTACTGCCAACATTTTAGCATTGTATTTAGACTTCGACTAACATGTCACTTTATTGTCTTAGTCAACGTGCTTTGATTACTGATCATCTTACGTTTACCTGCTCCGATTTGAAAAACAAAACAAAAAAAATCCAAATTAAATGAACAGCTGTTTACAACATACATACAACGAAAATGGAGGTTTTTGAACATTTTTAGACCACTTTCTCGAGCTCTATTGTTAGCTGACTTTTGCCATCGTTTACATGCCCGTTTGTCATGTTGAGTGGAAAGTAAAAGCAGCGGGAATAATGGGACGAGACTTGTGTCGCTCAACGCTAACAACACGGCTAATGCCGCTAACTTCGCCGCGGCAATCAAGTTGACACCTTTGGTCGGAACAACACACTCGCGTTTTTCGCACATGGAACTTCCGACCACGAGGACCTACACAGGATGTGGTGAAGTATTTTAACACACATGGGTGTTATTTTAATAACGTTAAAGGCCTACTGAAACCCACTACTACCGACCACGCAGTCTGATAGTTTATACATCAATGATGAAATATTAACATTGCAACACATGCCAATACGGCCTTTTTAGTTTACTAAATTGCAATTTTAAATTTCCCGCGGAGTTTCCTGTTGAAAACGTCGCAGAATGATGACGCGTGTTTGGGACGTTATTACACAGTAATTTGGACATCTGTGTTACTGAATCTTTTGCAATTTGTTCAATTATTAAAGAAGACTATAAAAAACAATTCTGTTGGTGGAAAGCGGTGGATTGCAGCTGTCTTTAGCACCGAGACACAGCCGGTGTTTTTTTGTTTGTTGTGAACCTTTAACACAGAGCGGTCAAGCGAACATGTTTCTCTACGTCAACCAGCATGTTTTTGGATGGGAAAATTGTGATATATATATCTTACCGGAGACATCAGGGGATTATGCATCGTCCTGCAGTAGCTGTCAGAAAAGGCAACTGTGAGCTTGGCTCCTTGGATTCTCTCTGAGACACTGCGTGTTCACCGCAGCCATCCGACCTCGAGGTATGTCTTTACAATCTCACTAAAACACTATTAAAACAATAAGCAGATAAGGGATCTTCCAGAATTATCCTAGTAAATTTGTCTAATTACATCTGAAACGCTCACACTGCCGGCGCCCTAAGCCGTCACTTTTTATTTTATCTATTTATTTTTTTTTTTTTTTCTCTAGTCCTTCGCTATCAATATCATCATCCACAAATCTTTCATCCTCGCTCAAATTAATGGGGAAATTGTCGCTTTCTCGGTCCGAATTGCTCTTACTGCTGGTGGCTCACATTATAAACAATGTGAGGATGTGAGGAGCCCTCACATCTGTGACGTCACGCGCACATCGTCTGCTACTTCCGGTAAAGGCAAGGCTTTTTTACTAGCAACCAAAAGTTGCGAACTTTATCGTGGATGTTCTCTACTAAATCCTTTCAGGAAAAATATGGCAATATCGCGAAATGATCAAGTATGACACATAGAATGGACCTGCTATCCCCGTTTAAATAACATCTCATTTCAGTAGGCCTTTAACGAGTATTTTGAAGTTTGTAAACAGTTTTTTTTTGTTTTAACTATAACAAAATAGGATTTCTAAAGGAGGGACTACTGTGTTTGTGTTGATGAATATTTCAGGCCAACTAAAGAGTTATCTGAAGTGGACTGAATTTAGTTGTTGGATGATTGAAAAACCATTTGTGCAAGAGAATAGTTTGAGCGTTTCCATTAAAGACGTGCTTAAATCAAAAACGTGGTCTACCGGCTACTGGGGATCACTTTCTTTCGACGAGGCGCTGCAGGAGCCTTGCGGCTTGGCGGGAACCTCCTTCTGGTCTGAGGCCTCGTGATGATCCTGCTGGCTCCTGTTGGGGAGTCGGGAGCTGTGCATGATGTGAGCATCCAACATCTCCAGCAGCAGGTCGTACAAAGGCACCATGTTCTTCATCTTCATGCAGTGGAGATGGTCCATGCCCTTGTTGCTGCACACACAAAGTATTACTCTGCAGCACAAATTTAAGTTTTGGGGCTAAAATAAACCTGGTAGTTCATACCCATCAAGCATGAAGTGTTGCCTTTTTTTAAATAAGAATATTTTTTTTTCGAGATAATTTATGAGATGAGGTGGTTCGGGCATCTGGTCAGGATGCCACCCAAACGCCTCCCTAGAGAGGTGTTTAGGGCACGTCCGACCGGTGGGAGGCCACGGGGGAAACCCAGGACACAGTGGGAAGACTATGTCTCCTGGCTGGCCTGGAAACGCCTCGGGGTCCCCCGGGAGGAGCTGGACAAAGTGGCTGGGGAGAGGGAAGTCTGAGCCTGCCTGCTTAGGCTGCTGCCCCCGCGGCCCGACCTCGGATAAGAAGATGGATGGATGGACGGATATTTGTTTACTTACTATGGTATATTATTTAATATTTATTTATTCACTGTTCTGCTACAGAGAACAAGGGAATGGGATAAAATTGTTATGATATGAAAAGGGATAGGAATAAAAAAAAAAAAGCTCTGCTTCTTCCTGCTACTTTTCGGATGTGCTGTAATGAAACAATTGGAAATATGTGATGCATTACATTGTAAAAAAAAAAAAAATAATGAAATAAAAAGGGTAAAATGAGTTATACTTTTATAACGTTTTTCTACCTTTTTTTAAGCAACTCAAAGCGCTTTGACACTATTTCCACATTCACCCATTCACACACACATTCACACACTGATACCGATTGTATCGTATGCATGTTCGAAATGAACTGAAACTGATGTCAGAGGTCAAGTGTGATGATAATTCGGGGTGCTCAGCTCCGATATTTATTTCAGTCTGATATCACGAGCCTGCATCCAAAACATACAGTGGGGCAAAAAAGTATTTAGTCAGCCACCGGTTGTGCAAGTTCTCCCACTTAAAATAATGACAGAGGTCTGTAATTTTCATCATAGGTACACTTCAACTGTGAGAGACAGAATGTGAAAAAAAATTCCAGGAATTCACATTGTAGGAATTTTAAAGAATCTATTCGTAAATTATGGTGGAAAATAAGTATTTGGTCAACCACTCAAAGCTCTCACTAATGGAAGGAGGTTTTGGCTCAAAATCTCACGATACATGGCCCCATTCATTCTTTCCTTAACACGGATCAATCGTCCTGTCCCGTTAGCAGAAAAACAGCCCCAAAGCATGATGTTTCCACCCCCATGCTTCACAGTAGGTGTGGTGTTCTTGGGATGCAACTCAGTATTCTTCTTCCTCCAAACACGACGAGTTGAGTTTATACCAAAATGGATACATGGATGATACAGCAGAGGATTGGGAGAATGTCATGTGGTCAGATGAAACCAAAATAGAACTTTTTGGTATAAACTCAACTCGTTGTGTTTGAAGGAGGAAGAATACTGAGTTGCATCCCAAGAACACCACACCTACTGTGAAGCATGGGGGTGGAAACATCATGCTTTGGGGCTGTTTTTCTGCTAAGGGGACAGGACGATTGATCCATGTTAAGGAAAGAATGAATGGGGCCATGTATCGTGAGATTTTGAGCCAAAACCTCCTTCCATCAGTGAGAGCTTTGAATGGTTGACCAAATACTTATTTTCCACCATAATTTACAAATAAATTCTTTCAAATTCCTACAATGTGAATTCCTGGATTTTTTTTCACATTCTGTCTCTCACAGTTGAAGTGTACCTATGATGACAATTACAGACCTCTGTCATCATTTCAAGTGGGAGAACTTGCACAACCGGTGGCTGACTAAATACTTTTTTGCCCCACTCTAAGTTGTTTTACTATTTTGGTCATTTGAACCTTTATGGGAAACATTCTATAAACATTATGGAGTTTTTTTTCTACATTTGTCTGCAATGCAATGCAACAATCTAATTGGATACCAAAGAGCTGATTTTACATTTGTCCAGTTCTTGGATTGTTCGTCTTTTCGGCACAATAGTAACGTGCGGATAGAACTGTTCGTTTCATTCTCACCTGACGTGGCGGATGTGCGAGAGCAGCATGAGCAGGTGCGCCAAGCGGGTGTACTGCTGGCGGAAGGTGAGGCCGGTTTTGGCGATGGCCCACACCAGCGCGTCCGTGACGGCGTCCAGAAGACGCAGCAGCTTGGAGCGACTCTGCAGCTCGTCTCCGTTCTCCGAAGAGGCGAGGCACATGTCTGGGGAAAAAAAGGGAAAAAGGACTAACGAGATGTTCCTGAACTTTTCATCTCTTGTGTTCTTTGATGTAGACAACATCACTGGTTAGCTCACATAGAGCATATGCAAGTGAAAATATTACACAACTTTGACCTTTGCCATATAGTGTAGTGTTTTGCTTAGTTTACAGACAGAGAGAGTTCTTTACACTTAAAAAATATCTGGTAAACTACTACTTGGAGGAGACCTGGGCCATTATTTCTCTAGGGCAGTGGTTGTACCCCTTGGGGTACTTGAAGGTATGCCAAGTGCTATGTGAGATTTTTTTTTTTAATATTCTAAAAATAGCAACAATTCAAAAATCCTTTATAAATATATTTATTGAATAATACTTCAACAAAATATGAATGTAAGTTCATAAACTGTGAAAAGAAATGCAACAATGCAATATTCAGTGTTGACAGCTAGATATTTTGTGGACATGTTCCATAAATATTGAAGATTGTTTATTGTCATATGCACAGTTAGACAGTTTGCCGTACAATGAAAATATTACTTTGCTAATCCACCCTTCAACAAGTCACACTGTACTTAGCTAAAAATAAAAAATAAAAATGTATAAACAAGGCACAGTAAGTAACATAACATTATTGCACATTCTGATTGACAGTCAGCAGAATAAATATGGAGGTGACCTTGGGTCACAGCAGCAGTTAAAGTGTCTTTAGTGATCAAATGTGAAAAGTGTCTACAGTGATGGTTCACAGTTCGGGGGTGGTCAAGGTAGCTGTCTTTTGTTCAAAAAGACAAAGTAAAAATGGGGGGGGGCTAGCATTCACAAGTTAGCATTCACAAGCCTGATGGCCTGTGGGTAGAAACTGTTTGTCAGTCTCGTAGTCCTGGATTTCAGACTCCTGTATCGTCTGCCTGATGGTAGGAGGCTGAAGAGACTGTGTACTGTCCTTGATGATGTTGTGAGCTCTCCTGGTGGCCCTGGTAGAGTACATGTCCTGTAGTGAGGGGAAGGCTGCTCCTGATATGAACTGAGCAGTTTTAATCACTCGCTGGAGTGCCTTCCTGTCCTTAGCAGTGCAGTTTCCATACCAGCCTGTGATTGAGCTGGTAAGGACACTCTCAACCGTACTTCTATAGAAGTTGCTGAGAATTTTGGGTGGCATACCAAATTTGCTCAGCCTTCTTAGGAAGTGCAGTCGCTGCTGGGATTTCTTTATTGTTTGTTGGGTGTTGTGATCCCAGGTGAGGTCCTCGCTGATGTGGGCCCCGGGGAATTTAAAGGTTTTCACCCCGTCCACCTTTGTCCCCCCCCCCCCCTATGTACAAAAGTGTGTACTGTGCACTCCTTCTCCGTGGGTCAATAATCATCTCCTTGGTCTTGTCTGTGTTCAAAGAGAGATTATTATCCTGACACCAGGCCACCAGTTCCGCTACCCCCCTTCTGTATGCTGCCTCAGCTCCCCTGGTGATCAGTCCGACGACCGTAGTATCATCTGCAAACTTAATGATACTGGTGTGGTTCTGGGAGGCCACACAGTCATGTGTGAAGAGGGTATACAGTAGGGGGCTCAGCACGCAGCTTTGGGGGGTCCCTATGCTTAGAACCTTTGTGCTGATGTCTGGTTGCCGATTCTGACTCACTGGGGCTGGTTTGTGAGAAAGTTCAGGACCCAGTCACAGAGAGTTGGTGTCAGACCAACAGTGAGGAGTTTAGCAGTGAGTTTTTGTGGGATGACCGTGTTAAAAGCAGAGCTGTAGTGGATGAATAATAGCCTGGCATAGGTGTCCTTGCCCTCTAAGTTGGTGAGGGTAGTGTGGATGACGGTGTTGACTGCATCCTCAGTGGACCGGTTCCCAGTGGGCCTGGGATGGTCTTCTTGATGTGTGACATGACTATCCTCTCGAAGCACTTCATCACTATTGGGGTGAGTGCAACAGGGCGATAGTCATTCAGACAGGTCACAGTGTTTTTCTTTGGCAGGGGCACGATGGTGGTGTTCTTGAAGCAGGTGGGCACAACAGCTTGTGCTAGTGACAAGTTGTATATGTCAGCAAGTACGTCAGCCAACTCTGATGAACACACCCTGAGGGCCTGGCCAGGGTTGTTTTCTGGGCCGGCTGCCTTCCGTGGGTTTGTTCTCCTCAGAACTGTACGTACCTCTGCTGTTGTCACAGAGAGTGGTGGGTCCTGCGTGCGCTCCGTGGTCAGAACCCCTCTCGGTTGGTTGGTGTTGAGGACCTCGAAGCGGGCGTAGAACTCATTCAGCTCATTTGGCAGTGATTGTTGGCTGTTTGTGACCCCCCTGCTCCCCTGCTTGTAGTCTATGATGTGTTGCGGTTCTTGTCACATGCACCGGGAATCTGTGGTAGAGTAGAATCCCTCCAGCTTTTGTCTGTATTGTCCCTTGACCTCGCTGATGGATTTACAAAGGTCATATCTGGCCTTCTTGAAGTCCTCAGCGTTGCCTGAGACAAATGCAGTGGAGCGGGCATGTAGCTTGGACCGAACATCACAGTTAATCCAGAGTTTTTGGTTTGGGTATATCTTGTATTGTTTTGTGGGAACAATGTTTTCCACACGTGCTGATGTAGCCAGTTACACTGGAAGCATATTCATCTATGTCCACAGTACCGTCATCCCTCTGAGCAGCAGTTTTAAACATGTCCCAGTCTGTACTCCCAAAGCAGTCCTGAAGCACTAGTTCAGTGTCTTGATGTTAAAGATTTCTTTTTTTGTGAAGAAATGTTTAGAATTACGTTCATGAATCCGGATGGATCTCTATTACAATCCCCAAAGAGGGCACTTTAAGTTGATGATTACTTCTATGTGTAGAAATCTTTATTTATAATTGAATCACTTGTTTATTTTTCAACACGTTTTAAGTTGTTTTTCTATCTTTTTTCCAAATAGTTCAGGAACGACCACTACAAATGAGCAACATTTTACAATTTAATAAATCAGAAACTGATGACATAGTGCTCTATTTTACTTCTTTATATCTTTTTTTCAACCAAAAATGCTTTGCTCCGACTAGGGGGTACTTGAATTAAAAAAATGTTCACATGGGGTACATCACTGAAAAAAGGTTGAGAACCACTGCTCTAGGGCCATATTGAGAGAAGAAAAAATATGTCTGGGGGCATTTATTTATTTAAATTTGTATTAATGTTCCTTAAAAAAAGGGACCCAAGCACACATACTAAAATAAATACGGCAATACAAACCGCAATACCTAGCTGTAAAAATCTGCTGTACAGTATGTGTGGGCAGGGGTCTCTTTTTTTTAGCGACATTAAAACAAAAATGCACAACAATGTCTGATCAAATGCTAAAAAACGTCATGACAGACCACCTCAAAAAAAACAATGGAATTTTACTGAATGAGACACCCAAAATATACACAAATGTGGGACTTACAATATTAACCATGATTGATAAAAAACTGAATATTAACAGATTTGGTCCGTTTTTTTTTAATTCTCTGACCACCTCTTCGATCGACACCTTTTACGAGCAAGCAAAACGCAACAACACAGTAAAGTATGAACGCAGAGCATAAAAATACAACTCCTACACTTTGATATATCACTTTTCTGAATAACTTTGTAGTAAAAATCTGCTTAAAGATTTGTCCCTGACACTCGCTTTTTAAGCTGACCGGACTGTAAACAATCCCTGCCAACACTGCTTGGTTCCCTCTATGAGCTGCTTTGACGTAGATTACCGTAACCCGTATTTCACTCAAAAGCACAGATTCCAACCATTGAAATACTTCCTACAGTAAAAGACTAACGGTAATTTGAAAACAGCATCAAAACGACAGCTACAGTTTCAATCTTAAAGGTCTAAAATAAATTGCCCAGGTCTGATTTAGAGGAAGAAGTACTGATTTCAACTTTGACCTCAGCTACCACGTTAAAATAAATGAATATACTTCTCAGATGGATTCATTATGTTTTCTCACTACAAACCCCGTTTCCATATGAGTTGGGAAATTGTGTTAGATGTAAATATAAACGGAATACAATGATTTGCAAATAATTTTCAACCCATATTCAGTTGAATATGCTACAAAGACAACATATTTGATGTTCAAACTGATAAACATTTTTTTTTTTTTTGCCAAAAATCATTAACTTTAGAGTTTGATGCCAGCAACACGTGACAAAGACGTTGGGAAAGGTGGCAATAAATACTGATAAAGTTCAGAAAAGCTCATCAAACACTTATATGGAACATTCCACAGGTGTGCAAGCTACATGGGAACAGGTGGGTGCCATGATTGAGTATAAAAGCAGCTTCCATGAAATGCTAAGTAATTCACAAACAAGGATGCGGTGAGTGTCACCACTTTGTAAGCAAATTGTCGAACAATTTTAGAACAACATTTCTCAACCAGCTATTGCAAGGAATTTAGGGATTTTACCATATATGGTCCGTAAAATCATCAAAAGATTCAGAGAATCCGGAGAAATCACTGCACGTAAGCGATGGTATTACGGACCTCTGATCCCTCAGGCGGTACTGCATCAAAAACCGACATCAGTGTGTAAAGGATATCACCACATGGGCTCAGGAACACATCATAAAACCACTGTCAGTAACTACAGTTGGTCACTACAGCTGTAAGTGCAAGTTAAAACTACTATGCAAAGCCAAACCCATTTATCAACAACATCCAGAAACGCAGCCAGCTTTTCTTGGCCCGAGATCATGTAAGATGGACTGATGCAAAGTGGAAAAGTGTTCTGTGGTCTGACGAGTCCACATTTCAAATTATATTTGGAAACAGAGGACGTGGTGTCCTCCAGAACAAAGAGTAAAAGAACCATTCGGATTGTTATAGGCGCAAAGTTCAAAAGCCAGCATCTGTGAAGGTATGGGGGTGTATTAGTGCCCAAGGCATGGTTAACTTATACATCTGTGAAAGCACCATTAATGCTGAAAGGTCCATACAGGTTTTGGAGCAACATATGTTGTCATCCAAGCAACTTTATCATGGACGCCTCTGCTTATTTCAGCAAGACAAGTGTTACAACAGCGTGGCTTCGTAAAAAAAAGAAAGTGGGTACTTTCCTGGCCCGCCCCCACACCAGACTTGTCTCCCATCGAAAATGTGTGGCGCATTATGAAGCGTAAATACGACAGCGGAGACCCCGGACTGTTGAACGACTGAAGCTCTACATAAAACAAAAATGGGAAAGAATTCCACTTTCAAAGCTTCGACAATTAGTTTCCTCAGTTCCTTAATGTTTATTGAGTGTTGTTAAAAGAAAAGGTGATGTAACAGAGTGGTGAACATGCCCTTTCCCAACTACTTTGGCATGTGTTGCAGCCATGAAATTCTAAGTTAATTATTATTTGCAAAAAAAAAATAAAGTTTATGAGTTTGAACATCAAAGATGTTGTCTTAGTAGCATATTCAACTGAATATGGGTTGAAAATGATTTGCAAATCATTGTATCTCCTCTCTGAGCTGCCACCTTATCGTGGTAGAGGAGTTTGCGTGTCCCAATGATCCTAGGAGCTATGTTGTCCGGGGGCTTTATGCCCCCTGGTAGGGTCTCCCAAGGCAAACAGGTTCTAGGTGAGGGATCAGACAAAGAGCAGTTCGAAGACCTTTATGAAGAAGAAAAAACATAGACCCAGATTTCCCTCGCCCGGACGCGGGTCACCGGGGCCTTCCTCTGGAGCCGGGCCCAGAGGTGGGGCACGATGGCGAGCGCCTGGTGGCCGGGCCTGTTCCCATGGGGCCCGGCCGGGCACAGCCCGAAGAGGCAACGTGGGTCACCCCTCCAATGGGCTCACCACCCATAGCAGGGGCCATAGAGGTCGGGTGCATTGTGAGCTGGGCGGCAGCCGGAGGCAGGGCATTTGGCGGTCCGATCCTCGGCTACAGAAGCTAGCTCTTGGGACGTGGAACGTCACGTCACTGGGGGGAAAGAGCCTGAGCTAGTGCGCGAAGTTGAGAAGTTCCGGCTGGATATAGTTGGACTCACTTCGACGCACAGCAAGGGCTCTGGAACCACTTCCCTCGAGAGGGACTGGACCCTCTTCCACTCTGGCGTTGCCGGCAGTGAGAGGCGACGGGCTGGGGTGGCAATTCTTGTTGCCCCCCGGCTCAAAGCCTGCACGTTGGAGTTTAACCCAGTGGACAAAAGGGTAGCCTCCCTCCGCCTTCGGGTGGGGGGACGGGTCCTGACTGTTGTTTGTGCTTATGCACCAAACAGCAGTTCAGAGTACCCACCCTTTTTGAGAGCACTCGAGGGAGTACTGGAAAGTGCTCCCCCGGGTGATTCCCTTGTCCTACTGGGGGACTTCAACGCTCAAGTTGGCAACGACAGTGAAACCTGGAGAGGCGTGATGCGGAAGAATGGCCGCCCAGATCTGAACCCGAGTGGTGTTTTGTTATTGGACTATTGTGCTTGTCACAGTTTGTCCATAACAAACACCATGTTCAAACATAAGGGTGTCCATATGTGCACTTGGCACCAGGACACCCTAGGCCGCAGTTCCATGATCGACTTTGTAGTTGTGTCATCGGATTTGCGGCCTTATGTTTTGGACACTCGGGTGAAGAGAGGGGCGGAGCTTTCTACTGATCACCACCTAGTGGTGAGTTGGCTGCGATGGTGGGGGAGGATGCCGGACAGACCTGGGAGGCCCAAACGCATTGTGAGGGTCTGCTGGGAACGTCTGGCAGAGTCTCCTGTCAGAGAAAGTTTCAATTCCCACCTCCGGAAGAACTTTGAACATGTCACGAGGGAGGTGCTGGACATTGAGTCCGAGTGGACCATGTTCCGCACCTCTATTGTCGAGGCGGCTGATCGGAGCTGTGGCCGCAAGGTAGTTGGTGCCTGTCGGGGCGGCAATCCTAAAACCCCTTGGTGGACACCAGCGGTGAGGGATGCCGTCAAGCTGAAGAAGGAGTCTTATCGGGTCCTTTTGGCTCATAGGACTCCGGAGGCAGTGGACAGGTACCGACAGGCCAAGCGGTGTGCAGCTTCAGCGGTCGCTGAGGCAAAAACTCGGACATGGGAGGAGTTCGGGGAAGCCGTGGAAAACGACTTCCGGACGGCTTCGAAGCGATTCTGGACCACCGTCCGCCGCCTCATGAAGGGGAAGCAGTGCACTATCAACACCGTGTATGGTGCGGATGGTGTTCTGCTGACCTCGACTGCAGATGTTGTGGATGGGTGGAAGGAATACTTCGAAGACCTCCTCAATCCCACCAACATGTCTTCCTATGAGGAAGCAGTGCCTGGGGAATCCGTGGTGGACTCTCCTATTTCTGGGGCTGAGGTCGCTGAGGTAGTTAAAAAGCTCCTCGGCGGCAAGGCCCCAGGGGTAGATGAAGTCCGCCCGGAGTTCCTTAAGGCTCTGGATGCTGTGGGGCTGTCTTGATTGACAAGACTCTGCAGCATCGCGTGGACATCGGGGGCGGTACCTCTGGATTGGCAGACCGGGCTGGTGGTTCCTCTCTTTAAGAAGGGGGACCGGAGGGTGTGTTCCAACTATCGTGGGATCACACTCCTCAGCCTTCCCGGTAAGGTTTATTCAGGTGTACTGGAGAGGAGGCTACGCCGGATAATCGAACCTCGGATTCAGGAGGAACAGTGTGGTTTTCGTCCTGGTCGTGGAACTGTGGACCAGCTCTATACTCTCCGCAGGGTTCTTGAGGGTGCATGGGAGTTTGCCCAACCAGTCTACATGTGCTTCGTGGACTTGGAGAAGGCATTCGACCGTGTCCCTCGGGAAGTCCTGTGGGGAGTGCTCAGAGAGTATGGGGTATCGGACTGTCTTATTGTGTTTATATTTACATCTAACACAATTTCCCAACTCATAAGTAACCAGGATTTGTAAATAAAATGTAAACTCAATTTACAAACTGCTCTATTTGCAAACATTTCAGTTTACAAACTTTTAGATCGCGCCAAATATGCCTATATGTGCGAACCTTGTCTCTGTTTTCATTCCTTCATTCATTTTGTGTCCCACATGCAGGCAAAAAGCAGGGCGCAGCACTGCTGCCCTGGACACTACCTTTTAATTTTCCTGAGGGAACTCTCCTGAAGGAATCAATAAAGTACTATATATGTACTTATCTATCCATCTACTATTTTCAATAGTACTTTCCAAGACAACACACAGAGTCATTCAGAAGATATAATGTTTGACCCAGTTTTTTCCCCCCTCAAAAACGTTGAAGCAACTCGTGGTTTAAATGGATTTGTTATCCATGTTTTATGTAAGAAACGCCCCAGGCGGCACCGCAGACCAAGAAAAGAAAGTCTGCTACAAACACAAGTAAAATAAGAAGCTATTCGATAATGCATCATCCGTAAATATTTGACTCAAAAGCGAGGCCAAGTATCAATTTGTGAGGTACTTAAATTAAATTGTCAGTTAACTTTTGAGAATAATAATTTTTCAAAGTGGTATGAGTTATAAGTTGAAAGAAGTGAAAAACATTTTTTTACATTTTGGATGTTTATATTGTCACTTTAAAGACACTTCACTGAAAGGATGTAAACATACACACACACACATATATACATATATATATATATATATATATGTATAAACACACATAAATATATATCCATCCATTCATTTACTACCACGTAATGCCTTTGGGGTTGTGGAGGGCGCTGGCGCCTATCTCAGCTACAATTGGGCGGAAGGCCGTGTACACCCTGGACAAGTCGCCACCTCATCGCAGGGCCAACACAGATAGACAGACAACATTCACACTCACATTCACACACTAGGGATCATTTAGTGTTGCCATTCAACCTATCCCCAGGTGCATGTCTTTGAAAGTGGGAGGAAGCCGGAATACCCGGAGGGAACCCACGCAGTCACGGGGAGGACATGCAAACTCCACACAGAAAGATCCCGAGCCCGTGATTGAACCCAGGATTACTCAGGACCTTTGTATTGTGAGGTGAGGCAGACGCACTAACCCCTCTACCACTGTGAAGCCCATATATATATATATATATATATATATATATATATATATATATATATATATACAAACACATATTTGCATTTACACATTTTTTCACATACACTATAGTATACACAGAATCAGAATTAGACATACTTTATTAATCCCCGAGGGGAAATTAAAATGTTCAGCACAATCCCATTCAAGATCAGACAAATATTACAGGGAGACAGAACAGGATTA